>NC_090651.1:245369335-245669335 GCF_040937935.1 Hyperolius riggenbachi
TCGTCACATCGTCTCCGAGCAGTGACCGCCGTCTAATTACATGTACAATGCTGCGATCTGCAGCAGCGCTGTACTGGGGCAGCCGTGTGACACGGCTGTCCTTTCCTGAGGCACAGAGGTCATAGGCTGAAGCTGTCATAGCCTGAAGGATTGCCTGGCGGGGGGAGGGAGGGGGGTTACAGTAGTTTAACCACTTGCCGACCGCACACTCATAACGTGCGTCGGCAAAGTGGCAGCTGCAGGACCAGCGACGCAGTACTGCGTCGCCAGCTGCAGCCTAATTAATCAGGAAGCAGCCGCTCGTACGAGCGGCTGCTTCCTGTCAAATCACGGCGGGGGGCTCCGTGAATAGCCTGCGGGCCGCCGATGGCGGCTCGCAGGCTAGATGTAAACACAAGCGGAAATAATCCGCTTTGTTTACATTTGTACGGCGCTGCTGCGCAGCAGCGCCGTAAGGCAGATCGGCGATCCCTGGCCAATCAGCGGCCGGGGATCGCCGCCATGTGACAGGGGACGTCCTGTCACTGGCTGCACAGGACGGATAGCCGTCCTGTGCAGCCCCGATCACCGGGGGAGGCAGCAGGTAGGAGAGGGAGGGGGGAATTTCGCCGCGGAGGGGGGCTTTGAGGTGCCCCCCCCGCCACCCACAGCAGGCAGGAGAGATCAGACCCCCCCAGCACATCATCCCCATAGGGGGGAAAAAAGGGGGGCGATCTGATCTCCCTGCCTGCACCCTGATCTGTGCTGGGGGCTGCAGAGCCCACCCAGCACAGATCAATCAAACCAGCGCTGGTCCTTAAGGGGGGGTAAAGGGTGGGTCCTCAAGTGGTTAAAAAAAAATCATACGAACAAACAAATAAACAAACAAACAAACAAACATTGGGACGGCGATCAGACTTCACCAACAGAGAGCTCTGAGAGAGCTCTGTTGGTGGGGAGAAAAGGGGGGATCAGTTGTGTGCTGTGTCGAGTGGCCCTGCAGCTTGGCCATAAAGCTGCAGTGGCCAATTTAATGAAAAATGGCCTGGTCTTTAAGGGGCTGCGGTCCTCAAGTGGTTAATATAAAGGGATTCTACTGTAATGAACACTGGAATATATCACTGGGGGACACACTCTAGCTGGCGGAAGGGGGTGTATATACAGCTCTTGTAAGCTATTTAAAGAGAAAAAAAAAGTCTCATCTCAAATGAGGGGTGACTCAAAGCAGCAGGAACAGCCATACCATCCCAAGGAAAAAGACACATATATAAGAGGATAATTACTTGTCCTACTTACATAACATGTGTACTATACTGTCCACATTTTGATTGCAGTGAGTTTTATATAGTAAATAAAGTGAAAACTGTTTACTAGCTCTGACTGAAACCAATCCTGATGTCATTTCCTCCCTTACTCTATTTTCTCCTACAAAATGCACTGTCATATGTAGCTTCCTTTGTAAACACCTGTGGGTAGCTTCTGTAGAGGGGTGAGGTGTATTTCCCTTCTCAGCCTCAGCCTCCCACACTGATCTGCCCTCAGCCAATCAGTGAGGAGCAGGAATGTGGGAGGGGAGATAACAAGCTTCCTTCTCCCGATGTACCAGAATAGAGCCAGGCTGACTGAGATAAGATTCATTACAGCAGAAATATTTATGATTATATTGGAATGTTTGCAATGCAGACTGCATGTAGACTACATAATAAACACGGTGTAGTGGGTAAATGGAATTTAAATTTGTGGTTGACAATCCTGCTTTAATGGATATAAGTTAGTCCTTTGTGCTTAAGTCACCCCTCATTTGACGTAGACTGTTTATTTACTTTAAGTAGCTTACCCTCGCTGTATACACCTTGTGGTGCCTCCTCCCACCAGTTGTTTCATGTGCAACTGGTTCATGTCAGTACCATGTAGCATAAATGATGGCTTATCAGGATAAGCAAGTTGTAAAAAACAGTTAGATACTCACCTTCTTAGAAGGAAGGCTCTGGATCCCATAGAGAACAGGTTTTGAACTCTAGTCCTCGTGGACCATATCCATACCAATATTTAAGATGGACGGAGGAATGGAGAAATGTGTTGTACTTGATGTGTCACCCTTTCCTGATTCAGTCCCATCAATGAATTTGAGCTGCGCAAAAAATGTGTGAGGATTTTGGCCCTTGAGGACTAGAGACAGACATCCCTGCCATAAAGCCTCCCGGTCCTCTCTCCATGTCCTTGTTCCCCCGCTGTCCACTCTGTGAAATTATTTGACCTGGCCTGAGGGAGTGGAGTGCTTCCATTGCCTTACAAGGTGTGAATTGGGGACAGCGATGGAAAGAGCACCGGGGAAGGCTCTATGGGATCTATAGGTGAGTATCTAACTTTTTTACAGCTTGCTTCAGGTTTGCATTAAGGTAGTCAGGTAAATATGATGGAAGAGTAGGTGCAGAAACCTAGATTTGAGTATCATCAGCATAAAGATGATTCTAAAAGCCAAACAAGTCTATATGTAGTCTTATGCCTTTTACACACCATGCAATTTCCTGTCGGAAAGATGGGTATGACAGGTCCGATCTGCTTTCCGATTTTTTTTCTGATCAATTTTCCAACCACTTCTATGCAAAATCAATCAGAAAAAATGATTCAAAATCAGATCCGACCTGTCGGATATAATTCATTCGACGCAGCTTTCTGGCGGGAAATTGCATGGTCTGTACCAGGCATTAGACTATGTCTAAAGATAGAGAACAAAATTAGACCAAAAACTGATCTTTGAGGTTGCCCAGCTAGGAGTGTGGAAAGGGAGGTGTGGGAGATGGAAACCCTAAATGTCAAAGAAGTAGGAGGAGAGCCAAGTGAGTGGAAGACGCTGCGTAATTAGTAAGGGCAGAATTTTAAGAAGCAAAGCATTATTAACAGTGTTGCAGATGAACTGACAAGAAGCAGCAGTATGGCATAGTGTGAGGAGAGGTTTTTGGATTTAGTAGTGGCTTTTAGTGGGTGGCAAGAATGCAGACCAGACTGGAGGTGGCAAAACAGAGCATTAGTAGAGAAGTTCTGGTCCAAATCTGTGTGAACACACTGTTCCAGTTCTACAACAGGACAGTGACAGCCGAAAATAAAGTTTTAAAAACTAGTTTGAATGGTAAGAATGCATGTAAATTTAATGCATATTGTATACAGCTTGGAATTGGACCAGTGAAATGCTCTTCAAACTGAATTTGGAAGCATAATGTGCTTTCCCCAGCATTAGCTTGTGCTTCTCCCAGTATAAGGCAGCACAATGCTCCACTCAGTATTAGGTAGTGCTTCACCCATCATTAGGTAGCTTAAAGGGGTTCTTTCGCGAAAAAAGTAGGCAGTTAAAATTTTTTACAGATGACAGGTTTTGGGCCAGTCCATCTTTTTAAGGGGGATTCTCAGGGCTTTCTTTGTTTTCAACAGCATTTCCTGAACAACAGTTTAACTGCCAAAATAGCAAGATACCAGCCGGCCTCCCTAATCACTTGCACACTATTATGTCAGTTAAATTTTGCAACTGTTGTTCAGGAAATGCTGTTGAAAACAAAGAAAGCCCTGAGAATCCCCCTTAAAAAGATGGACTGGTCCAAAACCTGTCATCGGTCACATTTTTTAACTGCCTACTTTTTTCGCGAAAGAACTCCTTTAAGGTGCTGCCCCCAGTATTACATGATTCTCCTATCTTTAGGTAGCTTAAGGTGCTGCCCCCAGTATTACCTGACTGCATTCCAGTCACGCAATTCCTGTGCTTCATTCCTATTCAGCGCCCCAACTCTTATAAAGCAACACGCTGGTATGTGCTGGCAGCTCACATGAAGAATGATGCCATTGTACCCATGGAGACAGGATGCTGAACGTGCAAAGAGCTGAAGCCTGGACAGGTGAGTTTGGGCTGGTATGACATGAGTGACATTCAGGCATAAATGCCCCTGACAGTGCCCATAAATTCAGGACAGTGGCCCCAAATTTATGACCCTAGCAATATGCCTAAGGCCAGAGTACTAGTAGAGATTTCAGGAAGCGACAGTACAACTGGTCAAGATTGCAACAGGTGATCGCTTGACAAGCAGCCAGGCAGGAGTCCAGAGAGACATTCAAAGAACAAGGAAATCCGGGCACCAGCTTGCAATTCAAAAAGTCACCTTTTTAATGCTCCTCTAACCACTACAGTACAAAAAATAATGCCTTACAACTGTTTCACATGGAGACCCTGCTTTTTCAGAGGCAGAAACTTACATACAAAAAGGTGATCCACTGTCAGACACTGGTGCCGATTTTCATACTAGAAGCCCAGAGAGAGATGGAAAAAGAATTTCGGACTTCGTAACAATCATAAGGCGGAGCAGAACACTGAACAAGGAGGCGGAATTTGGGATGGGCCTACCCAAATCAGAACAGCTGGACTCTGGGAATGGAGGTGCTTAGGTCCATATCCGTTAGAAATTCAGGATTCTTGACAGGCAATACCTCAGAATACCTTTCTGTAATATATCTGCATTTCCCGTAAGAGTACAATCCTGCTAACAAGCTACTAGAACATAGTGATCTTTGAGTTAGCAGTGCTTGTCATCAGAATGAATGTTCCTGTGAAGGCCTGAAAATCAGTGCTTTCAGCTAACAGTGAAACACAAGCCTCTGATCTCTCTTCACGCAAGCTTTTGTGACATTTAGAATGTGCCACTGATTTCAGTGTTTATGAAAGTCAATACTTCTGTAGATTGATATGTTGTTCATTAAAAACGCCGTAAACTTCAAAATATGCTACTCTCCCTGGAAAGGAAAGATAACAATCTGTAAAGAAGGAGGACCAAAAAAAGAGACATTGTCTAAGCTTGAAAAATGTTTGTGTCATATTTTGTAAAACCTTATTAAAGGACTGCTATATAGATACTGCTGGCTAAGTCCTCTGCCTGCAAAATGCGGTGTAACTAGGTTCCACAGACCTCAATTATGAACCTGCGAAGGACACCCCAAGAGTCTCTGAATACACCCAGGTACTGAGCAAACATAGAGAACAACAGGGAGGTAAGGTTTAGATGTGCATATAACTGATAGGGAATTTAAACTACATAATGCGATGACAATGCATTACCATTACCTATGTTTGTGGTCACCCCTCCCTTCCTGCAAGAACTGCAGAGGCCCAGTCTTAGATCTCACAGCAAGACACACAAATGCTTACTACCAGTTCAGGCGTTTTCCTACCTCTATCTGGCCAGCAGGCGCCAGTCAGCCAATCAGGTGCACTGTCATACACCCTTTGCCTGCCATACCGATCAAGCAGGATCTGCACAAATTAGCATTCAGGTGGGAGGCTTGGTTGGACGTAATCATTGATTACATCTTTTACAGGGTACTAAAGAAGAAAGAAGCGGCCCGCAACACGTCTCTCCACAGTTTTGTAGTTTATTTAGGACGTATCCTCACAGCATTTAAAAAGAGTACAAAGCTGACATGTTTCGGGCCATACAGCCCTTAATCATAGCTATGTGTCCAGGCCTGGCTGCCTATGGTCCAGCACTGCCTTCCACAGTGCAGTCGAGCGGTTGTTTCCTGATTGCCTAATCTTTTACAGGGACCGCCGCGTGTAGGCATCTCCCACACAGTCCCCTCCCTAACCACTCACCTGTCAACCGCATCCTGGTAGCTGCAAAAACAGAAATTTAAAATCACAAACACTGGTGCGCACGACAGCCGGGGGCCCCAGCCTCTCTCACTTGCAGGTGAGTGGTTAGGGAGGGGACTGTGTGGGAGATGCCTACACGCGGCGGTCCCTGTAAAAGATGTAATCAATGATTACGTCCAACCAAGCCTCCCACCTGAATGCTAATTTGTGCAGATCCTGCTAGATCGGTATGGCAGGCAAAGGGTGTATGACAGTGCACCTGATTGGCTGACTGGCGCCTGCTGGCCAGATAGAGGTAGGAAAACGCCTGAACTGGTAGTAAGCATTTGTGTGTGTTGCAGTTTGCATTCAGTTTGGAGGTGATGGGGGTGAAGTCCCTGGAGGTGAGAGAGCCAGGGCTCGCCCACATTTCCCTCTGGGTATTGCATGATGGTTTGGGGGCCCCAGCAAGTGAGAGAGGCTGGGGCCCCCGGCTGTCGTGCGAACCAGTGTTTGTGATCTCACAGCAAGTGGAAGGTTTTTCAGACACTTCTTATAACACTGAAACCATAGGTATGTTACCCAGGAAGCCTCAACCGGCTTTGCCACTGAGCAAGTGCTGCAGAGTGACCCAAATCTGAAGCTGCTTTAACCACTTCAGCCCACAGGTAGTTTTCACCGTAAAGAGAACCCGAGGTGGGGATCTTACAGTTAAATCTATACACAGAGGCTGGGTCTGGCTATAGTGCCCAGCCTCTGTTGCTAGTTGAATATTCCCTAAATTCCACCTGTGCTCTGCACGTGCCCATAAATTACAGCCGCGCTGGCGACACTGATTGTGTTGCAGCGAGCTCTGTTTACCATTCTAGTGCCACTCATGCCGCTCCCCCGCCTCCTGCAGAGCGCCGATCCCCGCCCACGTCCCTTCCCTCGCCGCTGATTAGAGAGAAGGGACGCGGGCGGGGACCAGCGCTCTGCAAGAGGCGGGGGAAGCGGCGTGAGTGACACTAGAATGGTAAACAGAGCCCGACAGCGCGGCTGTAATTTATGGGCTCGTGCAGAACGCAGGGGGGATTTAGGGAATATTCAACTAGCAACAGAGGCTGGGCACTGTAGCCAGACCCAGCCTCTGTGTATAGATTTAACTATAAGATCCCCACCTCGTGTTCTCTTTAAGTAAGCAAGCAGTTTTCACTTTTCAGTGCTCCTCCAATTCATTCCCCAATAACTTTATCACTACTCATCACACCTAAATGACCTAAATTGGGGGGGTATTGCCCCAAATTAGGTTTTTGGGGTAAATACTTGCTTCAGTAATTATTTATTTTCTATGCATTTTAAAGGGTAAAAAATGGGGGGGGGGGGGAGAAAAAAAATCACTATTTCTCCAATTCCACCCCAGTCGACAATGCTGCTGTAAATAAAACCCACACATTTTAGTAGCCCATGTGTCCTGGTTATTACAACATTTAAATTATGTACATAGTACAATGCATGGTGACAATATATTATTTAAAAAAAAATATGTGTATTCTGCGTATTTCTGCAGGGTTTTTTTTTTCGTACCCAATAAATAATTACAATCCCTTATTTGCAAAAATAACAGTAATATACCCTCATGACATACATACTAAAAAAAGCTGAGTCTCTAAAGTAACTGTGTATTTTTTTGTAAATGATGTTTCTTTTTTTTTTCTTTTTTTATAAGTGTTTTATTTTAGTAACCACAGGGCATGGGTTTACGAGGTGTTAATAACTATAGTAAATTCATTTTTCTAATGTATTTTTATTTTAATTTGACTTTTGGCCACAAGATGGTGTTACACATTATCCTGGGTTAATTTTTTACAAGATTTTTTACTTTCGTTTTTATGAATGAACATGGCTCCTGATTTGAGTCATATTTACTCATATACAGGCACTTTAAAGGACTTCCGAGGCCAAAATCCGGGCCCAAAACATAAAAAAAATTAGCTACCTTCATGACTTTGGAAGGCACGGAGGACGCCATCCGCGCCCTCCGTGCCGTTCCGCCTGGTCCCCTCTGCTGAATAGCCCCCCGAAAGGCTGCGACCCCACTGTCCGGGTCGGCATCTTCTGCCTCCATAAAGATGGCCGCCGGAGCTGGCCACGGCTGCGCAGTCCGCATAGCCGCTACTGCGGCAGCGCAGCTCTAGGGCCAACCCTCCGATCCACGCTGCCTGTTACGTGATCGGGGGGTTGGCCCTAGAGCTGCGCAGCCGCAGTAGCGGCTATGCAGACTGCGCAGCCGTGGCCAGCTCCGGCGGCCATCTTTATGGAGGCAGAAGATGCCGACCCGGACCGTGGGGTCGCAGCCTTTCGGGGGGCTATTCAGCAGAGGGGACCAGGCGGAACGGCACGGAGGGCGCGGATGGCGTCCTCCGTGCCTTCCAAAGTCATGAAGGTAGCTAACTTTTTTTATGTTTTGGGCCCGGATTTTAGCCTCGGAAGTCCTTTAATTAGCTCAGGAAACACGTTTTCATCCACCAATCACTGGCATTTAAGTCCCACCACTGATTGACAGAACCTGTATATACGTCATGATTGATTTAAAGAGACTCAAACTGGACGCATGTAAAGGTCCAGTTTAATTGGTTAAGGCTTAGCTCCTAGTCCTGCAGCAAAAGGGGCTAAGCATAAAGTGTGCCGGACCAATAGACAGCTGTAGAGTGGTGCGCTGCTCACTTAAAACATAAGGCAAGAGTAAGCAAGAAAATGCTTATTGTACCCAGTGAGCTCAGGGTACAGTTGTTAAAAAATAACTAAGAAATAATAAGAAATTTCCCTCAGGGCCTGTTCTCCGTTACAAAACGCAAAACGCTAGCGATTAGCGCTAGCATTTTGCTCCAGCGATTCTTAAGCAATTAACACGTAAAAATCAGTGGACATTTTTGCATTTTTTGTGATCGCTCAAAAACGCTAAAAATGCTGCATGTACTGCGTTTAGCATGTAGCGCTAATCACGAATTGCTGACGATAACTGCTATACAGTCACATTGCGCTAGCGCTTGAAAAAGCACTAGCGAACACCGGTGATTCAGCAATTAGCAGTAAATAAATGCCTACTAAATGCCCGAGGGAGAATGGGCCCCTACCTGACCTGTACAAAGATGATTGCCCCGGTGGCACACTATTTTGTTTTTGCATGATGTTGTTGATGGCATATGCCAATACTGCCATTGTTGTGCTTTTTGGTCAGAGGCCAGGCAAGGCAGAGGATGCCTGCAAGGTCCCATTGCAGCCATTGTTACTTAAAGGGAACCTGAAGCAAGAGGTATATTGAGGCTGTAATGTTAGTTTCCTTTTAAACAATACCAGTTGCCTGGTGTCCTACTGATCTCTATGGCTGTTGAATCAGACACCTGAAACAAGCATGCAACTAATGTCAGATTTTTTGTAAGATTACATTTTTCACATGTGTTTTCTCCTAGGTGACATTTTCACAACTTGTAAATAAAATTAATTTTTAACACCAGCAAGTAAAAAAATGCTAAAAATAATTTTGAAAAGACCTTTTCACCTACTTTTTGGTACCTTTTCATATGCAAACAAGTGCAAAGTGCTGAAAAATTATTCCAGTAAAAAGTGCATCTTGCCAGTGGTGGATACACTCATTACGCAGAACCAGTGGCTTTTTCCTCCCTTAGAGCCAACAAGGTTGCGGTGGATGCTCTAGAATAATCAACCAATGCAATTCCCTGCAGAGGTTCTCAGGGACCATTTATAGCTGGCCTGGTGGAGGCTTCCTGTGCAAAAACACAGGTGATGCTGTGCCTAATCCGTACCATCCAAATGGGCTCGGTGAGAGCTTCAACAGGATGTTGAAGCTGATATTGAGAACATTTGTGTAGTAAAAGTGGTTATACTGGGAGCAGTATTTGCCTCAACATACAGCAGAGGTGCCCACACTTTTTCGGCTTGTGAGCTACTTTTAAAAATTAGCAAGTCAAAGTGATCTACCTATGTACAATTTTAGGAGCACCCTTCCATGTACAGAATGGAAAAAGTAGTGGGGTCAGGATCTACTATGAAGGCCATCGCGATCTACCGGTAGATCGCGATCTACCTAATGGGCACCTCTGGCATACAGAGAGGTACCCCAAGATTTCTCAGAGCTCTCAGCCTTTGATCCAAAAGCCATTATTCCACACTTATTGTTTTTGATCTCTCAACGGCGTACTGTCCACCACACCTTAGTCTGACAGATACTTTTATCTGTAGGCATGAAGGGCCTCGCTCTCTCCTGCATATTTTCTTCTGATCGAGTTTCCGATTGATTTTTCATAGAAGTGAACGGAAAATCAATCGGAAAATCGATCGGAAATCAGATCGGAGCTGTTGGAAATCGTCGATCTGACAGTAAATCCATCAGAAAATTGTATTGTGTGTACCTAGCATTAACCCTAGCCTACAAAGCTCATAATCCCTTTCCCCTGGACATCTCCTCACCAGTTTCCAGGTCATTTGCACACAACGTTCTTTTGTCCTCCTCTAGAAACACTCACTCGCATCCTCATATGCAAGGTTTTGCATGTGCTTCACTCTTTCTCTGCAATCCTCTGCCACAACACATCCACCACTCTCCAACCTTCCAAATCTTTAAAGGTTCCCTTAAAACTTCACTTTTTCCATCAACCATACACTGTAACTTAGGCGATTCCCCCTTTGACCTCCTGCCAAGTTGTACTCATAACTATATAACCTAAAAACACACTGACACTAGGTATGTTTATTGTATACTACCCCCCCCCCCCTTTAGATTGTAAGGTTGCAAGGGCATGTTACGTTTGTCACTGTAATTACCAATTTTGTATTTTGTACCAATTCCTTATTTTGAATATTGGTGTACACCATCCATTGTCTGTATTGTTTTGTACCCCAAGGATTTTTGGATCTAATCCATGAGACTTTATTATTATTTATTGTATTTATAAAGCGCCAACATATTACGCAGCACTGGACATTAATTTAGGTTACAGACAATATTTAGGGGTGACATACAGCAATATGACAATACAGGAATACAAAAAAACCAGATCACACAGCACAGTATGAGTACAAGGTAATGCTTAGTCAGTCTTTGGATGGGAGCATGGAGATTAAGCAAGTTAGGTACACTTAAATGCATAGCATGGGTTCACAGTAAAGGAGGTGCATGATCAGGTTGGACACAAAAGGAGGAGGACCCTGCCCAAAGGCTTACAATCTAGAGGGAGAGGTAGGGACACAAGAGGTAGGGGACCAGTCACCAGAGTTCAGCTGTGGGTTTAGAGCAATTGTGAGGGGTGGTAGGCCAGAGTGAAAAGGTGAGTTTTGAGGGCCTTCTTGAAGGTGTTGAAGGAGGGGGCTGCCCTAATGGGTGGAGGTAGGGAGTTCCATAGTGTTGGAGCGGCTCTTGAGAAGTCCTGAAGGCGTGCATGGGACTGGGTGATGCCGGGGGAAGGTCAGGCGAAGTTCATTGGAGGAGCGGAGTGAGCAGCTTGGTGTGTATCTCTGAGTAAGATCAGAAATGTAGGTTGGACAGGTTTTGTGGATGGATTTGTAGGTCAGGTGTAACTTAACAAGGTAAAGGCGACATTATTGAATTCTTGGTGGTTGCTTACATCATTCTGTTCTGAGAAAATATTAAGGCCACTGGATGACATGGTAATAGAAATCATGGTCCAAACACAGGTCAAACAAAGACAATGGAAGGACCACAATTCTAGAAAGGGATTGTATAATGTGGATCAGCAGCAGACGTATATACTACTTCTAAAACAAGCTGAAAAAAGCAGGAAGTTCCATATACCATTACAAAACACATGAATGATGTCTACATGATAAGCCCAGGAGGTACAAGACATACAACTTTTCATGTAATTATGCTATGCTGCAACAATGTTCAGGCAGCCTGTAGATAAGAAAGGCCAGCTAGCCTCTTGTTAGATCTGTGAGCTGTCGTGCGAGAGCTGGAGGATTACCGTACCTAAAAATCAATCTTCATCACAGAAAAGTACTGGGGGTGGAGGCACTGAAAAAAGGTAATGTAATGAAACAAAAAAATATATGGTGGAGGGAGGGTGTCTTTATCACTCCAGATGGAAGAACCCAAACCACAGGGTTAATGTTGGAAAAAAAATAAACATACTGCTTGTCCACCGACCCCTGACGCTGGCTCAGCTTTTCTCAAGGAAATAGCAGAACTTGTATCTTGCATAACACTGAAACACCCTAGGTGGATCATTCTGGGAGACTTTAACGCATGGGTTGATACACACTCTTCCCAATTTGGAACTAAGCTACTTCTCTCCATGAATGAACTGGGCTTCTCTCAAGCCGTCAACCTCCCTACCCACAAAAAATGACACGCTTTGGACCTCATTTTCCATTCAGAACTCCTAATATCCAATGTGGAAATTGATCCAGTAGTTTGGCTAGACCACCACACTGTCCACTTCTCCTTTACAGCACCGGCTACAAAACACCAAGTGAAAGGACTAATAAAATATCGTTCCTTGAAAGGTTTGACACCCCAACACCTTCAGAACAGCCTCAATCTAGGCGGACTGACAGATCACAACTTAGGCCTTGAATCCATGGTCCTTAAATATAACCACGATGTCTCAGCCGCTTGTGACGCCATAGCTCCCTTAAAGATTAAACGTTCCGCACCATTACATCACACTCGCTGGTTTGACAACTCTATAAAGGAACTAAAGAAACAGGGACGCAGACTGGAACGAAGGTGGCGCAAACATCAGTCTCCTGATGACAAACTTTCCCTAATTGCTCACCTGAAAAAATATCAAACGATGATTAACAAAAAGAAGTCCTTATTCCTGTTTCACGAAATTGCAAATGCAGCCAACAGACCTGCCCAACTCTTCCGCACGGTTGACAGTCTCTGCAATCCATCTTGCAGGAAATCCAGCATCAGACCTTCACAGGAACTGTGCGAGAAATTTGCCCACTTCTTCTCAGACAAAGTTTCCTCCATACGATCTGCCATTCAATTCATAGCCCCAGAAACCCATGCAGAGCCATATAACAGGTGCAAAAATAGCCTACTACCATGGTCTGATTTTAAGGTAATCACTGAAAAAGACATCTTGGATATCCTCTCAAACCTTCGCCAGACTACCTGCGATCTGGACCCTGGCCCCACTAAGTTCATGTTGAAATGCCCTGAACTATTTACACCGGCATTCCACAAAATAGTCAACGGCTCCTTACAAGAAGGGTGGTTTCCCTCTACTCTGAAAGAAGCAATTGTCAGGCCTCTACTCAAGAAACCATCCTTAGACCCAGATGCTCTAAACAGCTACAGACCTGTCTCAAACCTCCCCTTTCTGGGAAAAGTTATTGAAAAGGCTGTCTACCTCCAACTTGAAGCCAGGCTCTCCAGAAACAACATCCTTGACCCTCTTCAATCTGGCTTCAGGAAATATCACAGCTGTGAAACAGCCCTCACCCAGATTTGCAATGATCTGCTCATTGCAAGAGACAAGGGTCAATGTTCCATCCTGATTTTGCTCGACCTCTCAGCGGCTTTTGACACAGTCGATCATGAAATCTTCCTCAACAGGCTACAAGAGTACTGTGGCATAGATGGCATTGTTCTCCGGTGGTTCAACTCCTTCCTGGCTGGCAGAACACAAAGGGTAGCCTTAGGGCCCTTCCTCTCCAACCCTATTCCACTAAAATACGGTGTACCTCAGGGCGCAATATTATCCCCTTTACTTTTCACCATATACATGCTGCTACTTGGAGAAATCATACAAAAACATGGCCTGACATATCATTGCTATGCTGATGACACCCAGCTATATTTGTCATTCAAACCTGACGTCACAGACCCAAATAAACGCATGCTTAGCTGAGCTTCAGGAGTGGATGAATAATAATTGGCTAAAACTTAATGCTGACAAAACTGAGGTTCTTGTTATCGAGGGCCAGGGCTCAACAGCAAAGCAGCCCCAGTCTCAACCAACACCGGTAAGGATAGGGAGCTCAGACCTGAACAACTCAGACTGTGTGCGCAGCCTGGGAGTACTGATTGATGGGAAATTAAGCTTCAGGAATCAAATCTCAGCTGTTGTGAAACATTCCTTCTTTCACCTAAGGAATATTGCAAGGATTAAACACCTAATTCCTTCAGAGGGTCTTCCAACCCTAGTTCATGCCTTTGTCACATCAAGGTTAGACTACTGCAACGTCCTCTACACAGGCCTGCATAAGAAAGACTTACGCCGCCTGCAATTAGTACAGAATGCCGCCGCAAGGCTGTTAACAAGCCAACCCCGCCATTGCCACATAACAACAACCCTGTGCTCACTCCACTGGCTACCGATAAAATGGAGAATTCTGTTTAAGATTGGCTTACTGACATTCAAATCCTTGCACAATCTGGGCCTTGGATACTTGAAGGACTTGTTGCAACTGCATCACACCCCCCACAATCTTAGATCAAAAGGACGTAACACCTTGGTCACCCCCAGAGTCCACCTCAAAACCTTTGGAGACAGAGCCTTTTGTCATGCTGCCCCTACACTTTGGAACTCCCTGCCACACCCAATCAGGATAGCTCCATCCCTGGAAGCATTTACGTCTAAACTGAAAACCTACCTCTTCAGTCTGGCATTCATGAACATCTGACTATCTCCTCTGTAACACAACCCAGCCTGCAACTATGTATTAGAGCCAGTCCACACTAGGTCCGGAAACGTATCCGTGGCTGCGTTTTTCAAACCTGATGAAAAACGGAGTCCCGGATACTAATGTTGAAAATAGCAGCCAGCCTCACCCAAGTAAAAAGCGGATCCGTCTGCGTTAGCGGGGATCCGTTTTCAAAACCTGAACGGAAGGTCCGGATCTGCTGCATTTTCACGCAACGGATCAGGACTACAGATACACGCAGGGGTAGTGAAAGTAATAAGAAAACGCATCTCCAGCGCCACAGGCAAAAAACGGATGTTAAAATGGATAGCCTGAGCTTTATGATTGGCCCAAAAAAATCCTCCCACTCCTTCCTAATGATGGAGACGTTTTCTGTCAGGGAAAAACCTGAACGGAAACTGATGCAAAACTGATGCACTTTCATCAGTTTGCAGTACGGTGGGTACTTCCCCTGATCCGGACTGCAGTGTCCGTCCTGCAACCGGGTCTAGTGTGGACCCACTCTTAATCTGAGACACAGCTATGCGCTTTGAGTCCTATGGGAGAAAAGCGCTTTACAAATGTTATTGTATTGTATTATTGTATTATTATTGTAAAAAGATTAAATTATGTATTCAGCACAATTAAAAGGACAACACGTTTCATGGGTCTCAGCCCGCTTCTTCAGGTCAATACAAGTGCCTTTAAAATATGGTCACAAGCATGGACTAGTGATCATATTTTAAAGGCACTTATATTGACCTGAAGAAGCGGGCTGAGACCCGTGAAACGCATTGTCCTTTTAATCATGCTGAATAAATAATTTAATCTTTCTACATTAACCCTGTGGTTTGGGTTCTTCCATCTGGAGTGGTAAAGACACCCTCCCTCCACCATATATTTTGTTGTTTCATTACATTACCTATTTTTGGGCACCTCCACCCCCAGTACTATACATTACATCTCCTGGAGGTGTTCCCCTTCCTGGTGTGGTGTTTTCTACAACCAAGAAGGACATACCAGGAGTGCGACCATCCATTTCCTGTAGGACCTGGAATACCGAACAGGGATGGTTATTTCCCCGTTGGAGATATACAGTGGTTGCAGGGACTTCAACCCACCTTTGTGAGTATAAATACTCTTGTACTACAATCTAACATCTAATACTACATAATACTGCACAATTTGGCTCCTGGTCCCTCCTTGTCATACAGGTGACAGTGGTATCCCCACAGTGACCACCTTTTCTTCATCACAGAAAAGCTTAGCTGCTAGAGGTGCTAACTGCACACAGGGAGGGGCACTTTCACAGGGAAGCCAAAGAAGGCAAACCTTGCAGTTTCCCAGTTGGATACTGGTAAGCTCTACCAAGCTGGTGTTTCTTTTAGCACACCAGTGGATATTAGTGCTGGTTTGTGTTCAAGACACACCAGCCATTTGTGTGGTAGGTGTGACACAAACAGGAAGAGTTGTTTATAAACTAAAAAAAAGCACAAACTGCAAGCAGACAGAGTTACTCTTTAAAGGGAAGGTTCAGGGAGGGTGGGTAAAAAATAAAAATCAATTTCCACTTACCTGGGGCTTCCTCCAGCCCGTGGCAGGCAGGAGGTGCCCTCGCCGCCGCTCCGCAGGCTCCCGGTGGTCTCCGGTGGCCGACCCGACCTGGCCAGGCCGGCTGCCAGGTCGGGCTCTGCTGCGCTCCAAGGCCCGGAACTTCTGCGTCCCACGCCGGCGCACTGACGTCATCGGACGTCCGCCGGGCTGTGCTGCGCAGGCGCAGAACTACTGCGCCTGCACAGTACAGCCCGAAGGACGTCCGATGACGTCAGCGCGCCGGCGTGGGACGCAGAAGTTCCGGGCCTTGGAGCGCAGAAGAGCCCGACCTGGCAGCCGGCCTGGCCAGGTCGGGTCGGCCACCGGAGACCACCGGGAGCCTGCGGAGCGACGGCGAGTGCACCTCCTGCCTGCCACGGGCTGGAGGAAGCCCCAGGTAAGTGGAAATTGATTTTTATTTTTTACCCACCCTCCCTGAACCTTCCCTTTAAACTTGCTAAAATTACACTGAAATTCCCTGTAAAATATTCTACAACCATTAGTGATAGAAGATAGCAATAGTCAGTCAGTCAGTCACAATCACTAGATCAATAGAATCCCTTATCAGTTTTCAATCGAGTCATAGAAGACAAGCATATATGTAGAAAGGCACCGGGAAATTTGGGCGCAGGGTGAAGCTGAAAAATGACCCCCCCCCCTCCAAGGCGCCCCTCAGTGGGGGGTAAGATGCAATTAGGCTTACAGCTATTGCTGGAGACCGAATTGCGCTTTTTTTTTTTATTTGGGCTCTGTCTTTTGCCAGCGCTTAAATTACTCACTGAGCACTGCTATAGCCGTAATCATTCACATTACAGCCTATGGCAGCGCTCAAATGTCCTTAGCCACATAGCACCCTTTTTACCTGATTTGAGAAGAAACAGGCTTACAATACACCCTCAGCCAGCAAAGTAGAGCTGTAGTGAGCAGATAACATGGAGAGCAGAGAAGATATTCTCTGACACTGAATAGTACATAGAAAAATGGTTTACATAGCATATTTCATATTATAAACTCTAAGGTAGCCCACTGTGAGCTGTATGTAAATCAAGGTTCAGCAAGGAAGGCTAGTTACAGAAGAGGAGAACCATAGTTCTAAAACATACTGTGTATGTATATAGTGCTGCCCATAGTTATTCATTATTTATAACCCTGGCAAATTTAGACTTAAAGTCAGCAAGCCAGCAAGTAATTTTTTGATGGGAAAGGACATAGGTGTCTCCCAAAAGATAATAAGATGATGTACAAGAGGCATTATTGTGGAAAAGAAAAATTCTCAGCTTTTATTTATATTTGAGCAAAAAGTGTCCAGTCCAAAATTATTCATACCCTGCCCAAACTGTCACAGTCTGTGGGAAAATACAAAGTTCTATCCCATTCCAAATAGTCCAAGCTGTTAACTTTGATAAGGCGTGCTATTAGTGAATCAAGCCCATTAAGTGTAAAAGGGCCCTTACCATCCCATCCACTTATGAAACACCAGTCCTGCAATACTATGAAATGTAGCAACAGTCTGTCTGTACAGGTTTCGGAAGCTTTGATAACATAGATTATTAATCAGGACAAAATACTATACAAACATATTATGAAATATATTACAAAATTAATATTCGTGTCATTTTCATGAGGTTAGGCATAAAATGAATTTCATTTCGCCCTACTGCTATTAAATTAAGGATTTAATTATCCATATTAATGCTGCATAAACATGAGATCACTGCCAATTCTGCAAATATTTCAATGAAACAATAAGATTGTTATTCCTATATAATAACATGAAAGTGTTCGAAGAGCATTTCAAATATTGTTCTGCTTGAAATCTATTTTTCCAGGGTTGCATCATCTTGTAGACTTATGTGGTTGATTGGCTTCTTTAGCAATGTATTTTTCTTTCAATAATGAACAATTGAAAGAGCAGCACAGCGCCAAACTCGTAAAATCAGCCGCATGCGTTCTTCAGAAGCCACAACACTGGAGGCGATCTTGCAAAATGTTCATTTCAGAAGTCCATTCACTGTGTTTAATGTCATGCCATATTTAGCTACTGGGAAAACAATGCAGTTGGGTAACATCATATAATGCAAATATTATGTAAAATGTACAAGTTGAGTATATTGTAACAATGTTTAAGTAATATTATATGCCATAGAGTATACATGTCAAACTCCGCCCCGTGGGTCAATTTTGGCCCGCAAATTGTTTCCCCACTTTGCATTATGTTTGCAATAAAATAGAGATAGTAGACAATCAGGCACTGCAGCAGTGTTAAATGTGTTCCGTGTTCAGATGTTCAGCAGTATATTCTAAACAATATGCTGTATATAGTGGTAGGTGAGTGAGTCACAATCACATAGTTGTGGCACACAGTGACAAAAATAAACATTGGTTTTGCCCTACCAGTATTGAAGCAGATGGCGGTGGGTGCAGGGCAAAAAACGGGCAGCCTAACGGCCCTTTCGCATGATGGTGCTTCTTCCACAGTTATGTTTGCCCCACTCTAGACCACCAGAGAAGCTATATTGGAGGTGAAGCCCTGGATCACCAGGGAAGCCATATGGGGAAGGGAGGGGGAAAGCACTAGCCACCAGGAAACTATATAGGGGAGGGAGGCTGGATCACAACTTGTGTAAGGGAGGGAGGGAGGGATGGGGGCCGCTAGACACCAGGGAACTGTATGGAGGAGGGGGTCATTAGACACCAGGGAACTGTATATGGGATGGAGTGTGGCCATTAGACACCAGTGAATTGTATATGGGAGGGAGGGGGGACATTAGACACCAGGGAACTGTATATGGGAGGGAGTGGGCCATTAGACACCAGTGAATTGTATATGGGAGGGAGGGGAGCCATTAGACACCAGGGAACTTTATAAGGGACGCTAGACATTGAGGTTGGCCAACGACTTGCTCCCAGTGTTCAATGTCAGCCCACTTTGTATTTGATTTTGAAACCCCTGCCATAGAGTCAAACTAAAAATAGAACATCCTTCAGCCATATGTAGACTGTTTTCAGTTATTGGTGGAGTATATACGTAGTAAAGCCCAAACAGTTTTTCAAATACTTAATCCAGGCTCTCATTGGAACCTACAGGAAGTGTTTAGAGGCTGTAATTTCTGCAAAAGGAAGATCTACTAAATATTGATTTCATCAAATGTATGCACCTGCCTAATTATATTTAAACAATTATTGCACACTTTCTGTAAATCCAATAAACTTCATTTCACTTCTCAAATATCACTGTGTGTGCCTCCTATATGATATATTTAACTGATATTTTTTTATTGTAACAACCAATGATTTATACAGGAAAATCATGATGATTAACAAGGTTGCCCAAACTTTCGCATCCCACTCTACATTTTCACCATTGTAAGTAGACATCTAATGGCTCTTTCACAAGGGAGGCTGAACTGCGCAGTTCAGCCTTCCAATGGCCGGGTGCGAGTGACTTTCGGGATGAAAATTATTTGCATTCTCTTTTGCGCATACTGCAAAATGTTGGGTCGACTTGCTCGATTGCGTGCGCGGCGGGAAAGGCATGCAATTTTGCAACGATCGACGAACATGACGAAACCCCTGATGCTGTCTCCTAATGTAAAATGTCCCCCAGGTGCTCAGTGTAAAGTATACATTACCTGTCCGTGGCCTGCGTTTGCCCCTCCGCTGCTCTGGGCCTTTCCTTTCTGCATACACGCTCGCCCCACGTGGTTTTCTAGTAAGGGCGCGCGTGACGTGTCACACGCACGCCCTTACTAGGAAACCAGGCTGGCTCTAATGCTGATCTGTAAAACAATATGTATCGGCAGCAGATCTCTCTCCCTCTGCCCTATATATATTTTTGAACATTCATCTTTGTTGGTATGTAATATAATATCTGGAGTTCCCAAGCCTCCCCCGCCGCAACCCCATCACAGGTTGGGCCCAGAAAAATATGGTCACTATACTGAACTGTGAATGTTTCTGCCTGGTTGGGAGTGAGCAGGCAGCTGTAAAGCTAGGTACACACATTCAATAATTGTCGCCCCATCGGGGATCTGAAAACGACCCCTAGGCAACATTTTTTGTGCACGGTCTTGTACAGACATTCACTCCCAGCCTGAAGGCTATCAATGTGTCCTGTTGCTATGGAAATGGGAGGAGGGACAACAATCGACGCTCACCGGAGTGGATTCCTGTGGGTGGTGGGAGCAAAAATAACATTGCGATTGGTCCTATTTGGGCATCTGTAGTACTAGTGCCAGATCCTTAACGACCTCCTATAACCAAGCAGGATCGATTGGTGGCCCCTGTACATATAGACTGATAGTCGACTGAAATGATTGTTATCACCTGTTTCTGACTACAATTATCGCTTGTGTGTATATATGATATGCTGCACAAGCACAAGAAGACATAAGGATCTATGAATTCAGGAACTTTTCTTTTGATTTTGCACAAAAATAAAATCACAAACCTTATTTAGGATAATTACTTTAATGATCTGTCATTTTCTAGTTAAGTGTATGGACTGGGGCTTTAAATTGCAAGCTGACATATAGACAAACTCATAGGCCCTGTTTGGAACTTTTGGGAATTATTCCTTGAGCAAAACTCAACTTATATAACAGTCTGAGGGAACCTTAACCTTCGCAACAGTACAGGTTATCCTGTACAGGTTAATTTATTGCAGAGTTCTGGAAAACAAGCCTGTGCACATGACAGAGAATGAGCCCAGTCCTCCAGGTCCGCTTGCTTCTTTAATGTCTCCTGTGTGCGAGTCTGCACACCCTTGCAGAGCCAGACTGACTAAGCCTTGTCTGCTGCATCCTCTCAGCGCTCTCCAGGCGCCAGGTCTGACAGTGTTGTGACGGCTCTCGGGAGAGCGCGCTGACAGGGAGACTGTCTATGGCTGAATGACAGCTCTGGCCTGCTTCCAGGAAAGCTGAAGAGACTCTCCCTCTCTCTCCCTCTCTCTCAGGGCACTGAATGACAAAACTGAAATTAGGACTGCACCAAAATAGAGACATTACAGGCACAGTGGCTGCTATAACAATCTGAGGGGGGTCTAATGATTCTCACTTTGCGAGACACTGGCGGCATTTTAACAAATTGTGCCACACACGCATGTGTTTTTCTTAGGCTGCTAATAAAAGAGTGCAGGGATCAACCAGTAATGACCTGCTGATAATATGCACCAGTTATAGACTTGCACGTTGGAAGGTAAAACAATTCTTGTGTTGGAAAAATAACAAGCAGGATTAAATATGATACCTTTCACAGCTAACTAAATAGGAGCATTTTGATGGAGAAGGAGGTCTCCCGCAGCAGACGCAAGATTAACCTCTTCCATTCCAGTACTCTGTAATGATTTTACTAGTCTGCACATTAAGAGGTGGCTCCTGGCCATGGATTCAGGCAATCTGGAGTACTTTGGGAGCAAAAAAAGGTGCCCGAAAATTGGGCGCCCAGAAAAGCCGATCGTAGAATATCGGTAAATTTACCGATATTCTACTCTTACAGTGCAAATGACGATAGTAAAATATCAGTATATAGATACCGATATTTTACTACAGCTAAACATAACCCTATTCTCACACTGAACCCTCCCAGTACCGATGCTTAACCTTAACCACCCCCCATGGTTAACCTTAACCCCTCCCTTTGGCTAACCTTATCCTCCCCCCCCCCCGAACAAGGATAACCTAACCAAGGCTTAACCACCCTTCCACAGCTAACATTACACACGCCCCACAGCTAACCTTAACCACCCCCCCACAGCTAACCTTAAACACCCCCCAGCTAACCTTAACTACCCCCCTCCCACAGCTAACTTTAAACAACCCCCAAGCTAACCTTAACCACCACCACAAACTCCCCCACGGCTAACCTTAACCACCCCTCCACCAATCTGCCGGAAAGAGATCCATGAATTTCCCAATTTCATCATAGGCACTCATAAAGTTAATGGCTGGGGGTAGGGGGGGATTTGGGTGGCTATGAGATGACAGGTAGCCTGAACTTCCACCAAATGTGGACGCCCACATCACCTGCTTCCCTTTGGGCTGCTTGGCCTTTGCAGCAAACCTACAACAGTGATAGCACCTAACATGACAATATACAGGCAATTTGTTACTGCTTGTTGGTCATAGCATTCTGCCTGCCTATGCATACCTGTATGTCAAAATGTCCTTGTGTATCCTTTCTTCTGGTTACACTGTATTAATATACCCTAAATGTACAAAAAGATGAGAAGCTTCAGTCTGCAGATAGTGAGCCTTCACCTAAAGTTACACTTGGAATAACTGTCACGTGAAATAACAGATATGATCATTTTGGGTGATGGATTTGAATCTGGTAAAATACGCAACATACGCTTGGTACTTTGGGTGCCGCAATGTAAATTTTCTTCATTTGATTTTAGAAGAAAAAGATTATAACTCAAATCATATAGGTGTTTAGGAGTTAAAAACTGCCCCAAATCTATCTCCCCTGCTGCCCTCCACATGTAAAAACACATTTTGGCTTCAAAACGCTATTGTCTGTGATTTATACATCTTTCCCTTCTATTATCTGGTATTTTTAGACACTTAGAAGTTTTGCACTTTGTTTTATCTATAAGGAACCCATTGAGCTTTTATCCCAACATACTGTGAATTTTACTCTGGTTTGATCATTTCCACGATAATGCTTCTAAAGCTGCATAGTTTAGGATATCAAATGATAATCGATGGCTTACGCCTGTTAATGGCTTTATACTAGATTAAGAAAAGTCATATGAATAATGAGGTCTTGCCTGGGTATGAGGCTTGGAATGAGGCAAACTGTGGTCATATTCCACCACTGCTCTTCTCAGCTTAATATTAGTGGTGGACACAGACTGCAGAAGTGCAGTACAAAGAAAGGTTACAAGCAGTGTGACGGGATGTTCACTATTGTCTACATTAAGCCATATCCTCATTATATGTTGCCACCTGCCCAGTGTTTCCTAGAACAAGAACTCTACCTTCAGATATCTCTGTGCACATGCAAGCATACTGTCCCATTTAGTCTGCACTGAGAGGCATTTGGTGACTGCCATATGTATTTCCTTTTAATCAATACCAGTTGCCCAGTAGCCCTGCTGACCTCTTCAGCTGCAATAGTGTCTGAATCACAACTTAAACAAGCATGCAGCTAATTTAGTAAGACTTAAGTCAGAGGACCAGGGCCAGATTTCTGGAAAGGCCCCAAAGGCCCAGGCCTTGGGTGGCTACAGCCCATGGGGGCACCTGGGCATGAAATAGGGGTTGCTATGGATGCTATATGAAAGAGAAAGCTGCAAGTGGGGAGCATTATCTGAAAATGGGAAGCTAATGCCCAATTGAGTACTTTATGAAAGAGAGAGCCTACAGTACATGCATGATACACATGGAAGAGGGGGCTGCACATAGAAGGGGAGGGGTCATTACTGAACATGGTAGGGAAGCCCCAACATGCATGGTCTAGGGGAAGTAACAGTATAAATCCAGCCTTGAAGAAGACCTGATCTGAATGCTTGTCTATGGCTAAAAGTATTAGGGCTTATTTCCACTGCACCGTCGTACATCTTGTGAGACGCATTTGTAGCAATGCAAGAAAGCATCCGAATCACTTTACTTGTACAATGCATGGCTATAGGGATTGGGATGCAGCAAACCGACTGTCTCCTCCCAATCGAACAACAGTGAGTTCCCTGTTGGAATCACCAGTGGGGAAATGCTGCTGATTCAGAATGTATACAGCAAACAGCCTAGTGAGAACGGACATTGACCGCTACCATAGGCTTTCATTGGTTCAGTTAGCATCCCTAGGGTAAGTGATGCCCAGAAAATAATGCAGGTCCGAACTTTGTGTTCCATTCACCGTAATTGATCCAACAGATTTGTTGCAAAAGCACAAGTTTGAATGGATTCTTTACTTAACATAGGAATCATAGACCATCACTGCTTTTCCTGAATCGGATAATATTTGTCAGTTTTCACAGCAAGTATGATTTGGGCCTTAAAAGATACTCATTATTATGTTTATTCATTTTCTGTAGAGCTGTACATAGTACAAAACAAATAGTGGAGGAGCAAAGAAACATAAGACATTCAAAACTCTGTACAATCAGGATACATCAATACAAATACTTACATAGTTAAAATGTGGTTTAAGACATCACTAATACTGGTGCATGTTCATATGATAATTTACAGCAGAATAAGAAACACTAGGAGAGGGTAGTGGGTTGGCGAAATTAGGGAAGGAAACACAGGGGTTAGCGGATAAGGTTGTGATCCTTCAATAGTACTTATAGCATGTTATAGGCTGGTCTGAATAGGTGTGTTTTGAGAGTAGATTTGAAGGTTTCCAGGTTCAAAGCATGACAGACAGGCTGAGGGAGAGCATTCCAATGAAGTGGTGATGCATGTGAGAAGTCCTGGATGCAGGGGTGAAAGGATGTGACCAAGCTAAAGGACAAGAGGGTCTCCTGGGAGGAGAAATGGTTCCAGGTGGGATGGTATCTGGAGATTAATGAGGAAATGTAAGGAGCTGACAACATATGAAGAGCTTTGCACGATAGGGTGAGGAGTTTAAACTGGATCATTAGGTAATAGGTAGACAATGGAGAGATTAGCAGAGGGGTGCTGTGACGGAGGAGCCTGTGCAGCAGCTAGAATTAAATAAATATGAGCTTGTTAAAGGATGATGCAAGATTTTCAGCCACCTGGGTCTGCAGGCACTGGCACCATAATTTACTTGTACCACTTCTTATCTTGCTCTAGAAATCATGCTGGGTGGCAG
Organism: Hyperolius riggenbachi; assembly: GCF_040937935.1. NCBI lineage: Eukaryota > Metazoa > Chordata > Amphibia > Anura > Hyperoliidae > Hyperolius > Hyperolius riggenbachi. The sequence continues at coordinate 245,393,958 of NC_090651.1, forward strand.
GCAGATTATTTATGTGGTTAAAATCTGGAATAAAGTCTGGAATATTTTACCTCAGGAAGTAGTTTTGGCAAACTCTATATCTACATTTAAAAAGGGCTTGGATGCTTTCCTTGCGCTGAAAGGCATCCCCGGCTATAATTATTTGGTAATTCCCAGAAGAGTTGATTCAGGGATTTATCTGACTGCCATCTGGAGTCGGGAAGGAATTTTTCCCTTTTAAGGCTAAATGACCCAGGCCTTGTAAGGTTTTTCACCTTTACCTGGATCAACTGGGATATGTGCAGGTTCAGGATAGTGTATTTATTTATTTTTTCTCTTTGGACTTGATGGACACAGATCTCTTTTTTCAACCAAACTATGTAACTGTCAAAACAGTGGCCCCTAGAGGTGAGTTGCAGTGGGCATAGCCCCAGTGGCTAATATGCTCAGTATTTCCTCTTACCATATTCATTTTTTGAACATGTTGCTCACTCAAGGCAGACTGTGTGTAATGTACCTATAAGCACGTTTATCTTTTAAAAAGCAGGAAAAGAATTAAAAAATGTGAGACAGAAATCTGACCGAAAGCTGCATACGTGGCACAAACACCTGCTATTAACTTCCATAGGATATAGCTGTCATTTCACAGTCAGTAGCTGGTATCAGGTATGTGGCTCGAGAAGGTCTCAGTGGCTGTATGGTCACTATCAGTGATCCACAGATGGATGCCACAGACAGTATCTGTACAGCTTGAGTATGGTGAAAATGATCTGAAAGGGGAGGGAGGCTAGAACCAGAGCAGGATAATCGGCAAGGCGACTTACGCAGGTGCCTGGGGCCTAAAGGGTGTCAAGGGGCCTGGCGACCCCCTTCTCTGACCACTCTACAACCTTATACTACCAAAAAGACTGCCGGGCAAGAAAAAAACTACTTGGGCCACATTTCAGCTTAATTATTTTCTTCCTAGAGCCTATTGATCACAAAGATTCACCCTGTAGTTCATCTAGCAGAACTTTCACCCAACATCTAGAGCAGGCATGGGCAAACTCGGCCCTGCAGCTGTTACGGAACTACAAGTCCCACAATGCATTGAAAGAGTCTGATAGCCACAGTCATGACTCATAAAGGCAAATGCATTGTGGGACTTGTAGTTCCGTAACAGCTGGAGGGCCGAGTTTGCCCATGCCTGATCTAGAGTCTGCAAGTCTGCAGTATTAGATTAGTTTTGGAATTCCTGGATGTGAGCATTCTCTATATTGTATAGAGTGGAATCTGGCATTGCATTATTCTAATTTATGGTTTAATTTATACTTTTAAATAAAACCCACATTTTGGCTGTTTGCAGAGAGCCCTTTCCTAGCACATTGCTCGGCACAGCGGCTCTTGAGGCAAACTCAATTTCATGACCGTTTAACAAGCTCTCAAACTAGATGGTCCAAAAAACAGATGCACTTAAGAACATCATTCTGCTTACACATTGTAATATGCAGAGTGTAACTGTTGGAGTTTACGGCCCCTGTTTTTATGATTTGTCCTTGCTGGGTTTTGCCAACAGCAGATGTTCAAATCTACAGCAGTAAACTATTGTACCATGCCCAGCCTCTTATTAGGCATATAAGAATTTAAGGTTTAGAAGGAGATATAAAGCAATTACTCTGGACTTTTGCTTTCCCTCCTGGCATTATGTGGGAACACGAGGTCTATCTGTATAAAGCCATTCCGTTACCAGCCAGGAATCTAGTATACCTAGTCCTAACAGTAGGACTTCACTAACAACTCCACCTTCTGGATATGCTGCAATTATACCCTCAAAAGAATGATCCCATTTTGTTTAGCCAAGTCCATGGTCAGTAATTATTCACACCCATGTTCTGCCCCCACTGCAGTCCCCTGAAAGCATTACTTATGAAAGATGTTGCACAAAATGATTGGCAAGAGGCTGCAGGCCCAGCCAGAAATATACTGACACTGTAACCAATATGATTACGAACACAAGTAATCCAGCGCAGGCGATTTGGGCGCAGACGGCAGCACCATAGACCGTAATAGAAATTACGGTGATAGCGGTGCACAGAGTGTAACTTAGGCGCCGTCAGAAAATGGAGCTGAAAGTCCATTTAAAACACTGTAATTCGTCCGCCAGCAATAGCTGGAAGCCAAATTACATTATTCCCCACCATCCACGTGGACCTAGAGGGGGAATAGTGTTTAACGCAGCCGGGACATGTGCAGCAGCAGGATAAGCAATATACCGGCTGTATCCTGCGCCCAAGTCTCCCGACGGCCAGTTATCTCGTACGCATATGATTATGTTACTGTACATCTCTGTGTACTAGACCTCGCAGTAAAACCTGCAAAATAACTCATATGGTTGATATCTTTGTCTGAACTGAATGGTTTCAAGTGAAAAACTTTAACCAAGGTTTGAACTTCATTCCCATCAGTAGCTGATACCCCCTTTCCCACAAGAAATCTTTACCTTTTCTCGAATAGATCATCAGTGAGGTCTATATGGCTGATATTGTGGTGAAATCCCTACCACAGTGTGACGTCATGACCTTGGTGCTGACAGTTTGCTGTCTGTGAACCTTGTTGCATTGTGGGAAAGAACTTTTTTTCTAACTGCCAAGCAAGCAGTTTCTCCCTCTGTGCTTAGAACTCTCAGTAACGAAATCAGGGAGAGGGAAGGTTTTACAATGGGTAAACCCTGACTAAACAATCTATAAATTAATATTGAAAAAATAAGCAATTTTATTAATTATGTTATTTTCATTGCAGGTCCTATTTAAATACATATACATTGCTGCCCATAATTATTCATACCCCTGGCAAATTTTGACTTAAAGTTAAAGTTGTATTCAACCAGCAAGTAATTTTTTTGACAGGAAATGACATAGGTGTCTCCCAAAAGATAATAAGACGATGTACAAGAGGCATTATTGTGGGAAAAAAAATTCTCAGCTGTTATTTACATTTGAGCAAAAAGTGTCCAGTCCAAAATTATTCATACCCTTCACAAACTGTCACAGTCTGTGGGAAAATCCAAAGTTCTATACCATTCCAAATAGTATACGCTGTTCTAAAGCATCCTAATTACCCTGATTAATTAGAAACAGTTGTTTTAATCAACTCAACAGGTGAAAAACAGAAGCTCTCTGCAGTTTGTGGACAGTCATGGCTAAGAAAGGAGCTAAGTGAGGACTTGCGGCTGCGCATTGTGGCTGCTCACAAGTCAAGAAAGGGCTACAAGGCCATTTCTAAATGTTTTCAAGTTCCAGTGGCTGCAGTGCAAAGTATTATTAAAAAATACAAGACGTTCCGCACTGTGGAAAATCTCAGTGGACGTGGTCAGAAGCCAAAAGTGACACCTGTGCTGGCCAGGAGGATAGTGAGAGAGGTGAAAAATAATCCAAGGTTCACCACCAAGGCCATCCTAGTGATGAAGCTCTGCTGTTGGCAATGTCTCAAAGCAGACAATCCAACGGACACTGCACACTGCTGGGTTCCACGGATGCAGACCAAGGAGGATGCCACTTCTCCAGATAAGGCACACAAAAGCTTGCTTGGTCTTTGCAAATGCTCATCTGGACAAAGAAGAAGACTTCTGGTCTTCTGTGTTATGGTCAGATGGAACAAAAATTGAATTGTTTGGTCACAATGATGTCTCTTTCATTTGGTGGAAAAAAGGAGAAGCCTTCAACCCAAACAACACCATCCCCACTGTCAAACATGGTGGTGGGAACCTAATGCTTTGGGGGTGTTTTTCAGCCAATGGACAGGGGAACCTAATCACAGTAAAGGGCACCATGAAAAAAGGCAGTCTGCAGAGAAACTTGGCCTTAGGCACTAGTGGACATTTCAGCATGACAATGACCCAAAACACACAGCAAAAGTGGTGAAGAAATGGTTAGCAGAAAACAATATTAACGTTTTGGAGTGGCACCGCCAGAGTCCTGACTTGAATCCAATTGAGAATCTGTGGAGGGAGCTAAAGATCAGGGTGATGGCAAGAACACCCTCCAACCTGATAGATTTGGAGCTCATTGCTCAAATACTTGTGGAGACATGCAAAAAGCTGGTCTGCAATTATAGGAAGTGTTTGATTACTGTAATAGCCAATAAAGGCTTTTCTATTGATTACTGAGAAGAGTATGAATAAATTTGGACTGGACACTTTTTGCTTAAATGTAAATAAAAGCAGAGATTTTTTTTCCCCACAATAATGCCACTTGTTCATCGTCTTATTATCTTTTGGGAGACACCTATGTCATTTCCCGTCCAAAAATGTCTTGCTGGTTGAATAAAACTAACTTAAAGTCGTAATTTGCAGGGGTATGAATAATTATGGGCAGCACTGTATATCTGTACCTGTACTAATACATTTAACCAATCTTCCAACCCATATTTCTGATCTTCATGTATGGGATTTCTAGTACTTGGACCCCTTGATGATGGCCGATAAGGACTGTTTGAAGTTGAAGTTAATCGCAAGTTCTTTGGACTGAAGCAGAAATATTATATATACCAAAACACAGTAGCATAGCTAGAGACTATGGGGCCCCACAGCAACATTTTTATGGTGCTATCAGATGTAGGCACTCTTGAGCAATGCCACTTGCCTTTACCATATGGATATGAATTGACTGGGCAATTAACATTTTCATGTCATGTATGTACACTGTGTATAGTCCATGGGCACTGTGACAAAGTCAGAGGGCAAAGAAACAAAGTGAACACATCAAGTACCACCTGTGCCCTCTCCCATAGCAGTTGCTATGGTTGCTATGGCTATTGCTATGCCCCTGCCAAGATACAGATAGGGAAATTTATCTGGAAACGTGTAAAGGAAAATGGAGCAAAATTTGAGCTGTCTCCATAGCAAACAATTGGAATCCTGGTTTAATTAAGCAGCTGAAACCTAATTGGTTTGCCCTGGGAAACCTCTCCACTTCTGCACCAGTATCCTTTGCAACTGTCTTATATAGGCCCAGATTTGACTGGTTGCCAGGACCATGAAAAAACAGAAAGTATTACATACAGTAAAACTGCATTATTAAATGTTGTGCACGGGAAGCAGTCAGTCTCTTGTGCTATGTTGATTAACATGGGTATGATTAGTGGCAGTGGCTCCGTTCTGTCTTACTTCAACCTTAATTTAACATTATTACCTGTACATTTGGTGGAAGATGGCACATTGCTCTAAGGGCACTACTGTGGGGGCACTATAAATAGGGTTATAATGACCTGGAGACATTAAAATTGAGAGGTATTGCAGCAGAAAGCACTGGATGTGGACACCATATAACTCTAGGCACTGTAACCGAGGGCACTCTTGCTTGAGAGACTACAAAATTGTGCATTGAAACCGGTGCCAAAACTGCCATTACTTTGGAAATCTATAATAGAAGGCAATAGAACTGAGGACATTCTAGTGAAGGCCACAATAACAGAGAACATTATAATGGAGAGGGCACTGAGAGAAAAGAAAAGGAGAGGGGGGGGGGGGGGGGGACAATGTAACGAAACTGGCACTTCTGTGAAGCAGTGTAATGAGAGTGGCTCTATAATAAGAAGAGGAGTATACTAAGGATCTGGAGGTATGAAAGGTCTTCCTGTGGTAGACAGTAGTGTTGGGCGAACAGTGTTCGCCACTGTTCGGGTTCTGCAGAACATCACCCTGTTCGGGTGATGTTCGAGTTCGGCCGAACACCTGATGGTGCTCGGCCAAACCGTTCGGCCGCATGGCCGAACTAAGAGCGCATGGCCGAACGTTCCCCGAACGTTCGGCTAGCACTGTGATTGGCCGAACGGGTCACGTTGTTCGGACCTGAACGCGCTCTGATTGGCCGAACGGTCACGTGGTTCGGGTAAATAAATACCCGAACCACGTCATATCTCCGCCATTTCTCTGTGGGTTTAGCTTTGGGTAGGCAGGCAGGGTAGTTCGCTCTCCAGCCACGCTAGCCAGGGTCCCCCCCAGTCATTGTGTGTCGCTGCTGGGAACAGTAGTACACCGCTCGCTCAGCCACACTATATATAGCATTGTTTACTGCCACTGTGTACCTCGCTCAGCCACACTATATATAGCATTGTGTTTACTGCCACTCTGTGTACACGGCTCAGCCAGACTATATAGCATTGTGTGTACTGCCACTGTGTACCTCGCTCAGCCACGCTATATATAGCATTGTGTTTACTGCCACTCTGTGTACACGGCTCAGCCAGACTATATAGCATTGTGTGTACTGCCACTGTGTACCTCGCTCAGCCACGCTATATATAGCATTGTGTTTACTGCCACTCTGTGTACACCGCTCAGCCAGACTATATAGCATTGTGTGTACTGCCACTCTGTGTACACGGCTCAGCCAGACTATATAGCATTGTGTGTACTGCCACTCTGTGTACACCGCTCAGCCAGACTATATAGCATTGTGTGTACTGCCACTCTGTGTACACGGCTCAGCCAGACTATATAGCATTGTGTGTACTGCCACTGTGTACCTCGCTCAGCCACGCTATATATAGCATTGTGTTTACTGCCACTCTGTGTACACGGCTCAGCCAGACTATATAGCATTGTGTGTACTGCCACTGTGTACCTCGCTCAGCCACGCTATATATAGCATTGTGTTTACTGCCACTCTGTGTACACCGCTCAGCCAGACTATATAGCATTGTGTGTACTGCCACTCTGTGTACACGGCTCAGCCAGATTATATAGCATTGTGTGTACTGCCACTCTGTGTACACCGCTCAGCCAGACTATATAGCATTGTGTGTACTGCCACTCTGTGTACACGGCTCAGCCAGACTATATAGCATTGTGTGTTCTGCCACTCTGTGTACACCGCTCAGCCAGACTATATAGCATTGTTTACTGCCACTCTGTGTACACGGCTCAGCCAGACTATATAGCATTGTTTACTGCCACTCTGTGTACACCGCTCAGCCAGACTATATAGCATTGTGTGTACTGCCACTCTGTGTACACCGCTCAGCCAGACTATATAGCATTGTGTGTACTGCCACTCTGTGTACATGGCTCAGCCAGACTATATAGCATTGTGTGTACTGCCACTCTGTGAACACCGCTCAGCCAGACTATATAGCATTGTTTACTGCCACTCTGTGTACACGGCTCAGCCAGACTATATAGCATTGTTTTACTGCCACTCTGTGTACACCGCTCAGCCAGACTATATAGCATTGTGTGTACTGCCACTCTGTGTACACCGCTCAGCCAGACTATATAGCATTGCGTACTCTGCCAGTCAGTGTGTATATTGCTGGGATCAGTAATACTCCACTCACCGCCAACCACTATATGAGCTCACCATGAGTTCCTCAGAGACCTCCGCTGTGAGCAGCACTCCCAACAACAGCAACAGCCAACGCCCCACGCAAGCTATAACATCCACCCCAGCAGTCAGTGGTCAGCAGCAGCCCTCCCCGGAGGAGAACGTTGTGTCCATCGGTCCGTCGCCAGAGCGATTAATGAGGGCTGCCATTGAGGAGATGATGGGGCCTGATGTGGAAGAGGAGGTCTGGCTCAGGCCAGCATCCCAAGTTAATGTTGAGGACGATGAGGGGTCTGTGTCTGGGGATGTTGGGGTGGCAGAGGTGGTGGGTGGGTCAGACTCAGGAGAAGAGTTGTATGATGAGGATGATGATCGGGACCATCTGTATGTGCCTCAGAGTCCGACCCCGGAAAACATGTTGTATTGTGTGTTTAGGTACTAAAATCTGCGTTCCCACTTCCCAGTACTGCCCGCAGTGCCCGGGTCCACGGATCCATATAATTTTTTGGGCAGCACTATCAAACTGTGGTACTATGAGTGAGTTGCCATGGTCCTTCTGTGCTGCCTGTCACACTCACCGTCTGTCTGCAGATGGATTGTTCAACACAGCTACGCCATCTGACATGTAGTCCTGGACCTTGACCATCTTCTCCAGGCGATTGGTGTTGGAGGACGTGGAACTGCCCGATTGCTGTTCTGTGGGCTGCTGCATGGGTGTCAGAAAATGTTCCCACTCCAAGGACACTGCCAATACCATTCCCTTTTCGGCACTAGCAGCAGCTTGTGTTCTTTGCTGCCCTCCTGGTCCTCCTGGGTTAGCTGAAGTCAGTCTGTCGGCGTACAACTGGCTAGAGAAGGAGGAGGATGTCAATCTCCTCTCTAAAGTCTCCATCCTCAAGGGCCTGCTGGAATTGTTCCATTTTTGACCTGTCTGACACTTTCTTCAATCAGTTTTTTAACATTGTGTTTGTATAAACTGGGTATAAACCCAGTAATTGGTGTTGTCCAGATTCCAGAATAATGAATAATAATGAATAGTGAATAATGCGCGGGCCGCGTTCAATGCAGTCTAGCATGAATTGAGCCATGTGTGCCAGAGAGTCCTGCCAGACTCCTCTGTCTTCATGTTCTTGTGAGCGTTGTGATTGTTGTGATGCACCATATTCGTCACCCGCATCACTTTCTTCCTCTTCTGCTGTCCATTCCCGCTAAATTGTGGAAGTCCAACGTGCACCGCTCTGTCCCTCGGCAGTGGGGGCATCCAATTCCTGCTCCAACTCCAGCTGTTCCTCGTCCTGTTCTTTGTCATAGCTGGGACCAGCGTTTCCTGACTGAGGCAGGTTGCCTGATGTTGGTATCATCACGCTGATCGTTTTCATCTTCAGAATCCCCCACTTGCATCATGCCAGCGGTTTCCATCTTCAACATTGATTTCTTCAGTAAACACAGCAGTGGTATTGTAATGCTGACTGTAGAGTTGTCACTGCTCAGTCACGCAACGTGGATTGCTCCAAATTTTGGAGGACTTGGCAGAGATCCAACATGGTGGCCCAATCAGATCCACAGAAGCTTGGTAGCTAGCTGCTGGAATGCGCCTCGGCACTGCGCAAAAGCGTGCTAGCATGTGCAGCGTAGAATTCCAGCGCGTAGGGAGGGACATCACCCAGCAAGCGATGGTGCGCTAGATTAAAGCGCTCCTGCATCTCTTGGTGAGTCCTTCAGAAGCGGTACTGGACTTTTAACAATGTTTTTTTTTTTCCCTTCAACAGAAGATCTGCCACGTTGGAGTGAGGAGGACGCCGCCGACCCCGACACCAAGCTGAACCCCGGCGAACTCCAAGCAGAGGATCTTCAGGAACCCTCAAGGCTTTGAGCAAGCTGAGGAGGATCAGCAGTCCCGACGAGACCTCTCCTCATATGCGACTGAGTGCAGTGGAGCTCCCCAGAACAACCTCTCAGTTGTCACTTTGTCACTGGTCACTTTGTCACTTTGTCATTTTGTCACTTGTCACTTTGTCACTTGTCACTTTGTCATTTTGTCACTTTGTCATTTTGTCACTTTGTCACTGGTCACTTTGTCACTTTTCACTTGGTCACTTGTCACTTGGTCACTTGGTCACTTGTCCAGATGATCTCGGTACACCTCCTGCGATTCAAATTCCTGCACACATTGCTCTGGGATTTGGGTGTGATGAATGATGCATCTAACTGGCCACCGGAGGCAATTAAGGCCTTCAAAACATTGAAAGCAGCTTTCTGTTCCGCCCCCATATTGCGTCATGTTGAGTTGTTGACGTCATGTTCATCCTCGGCCTCGCCTTGCATTTCAGTGCGAGGTGCATTTTCCACAGAAAAAGGTTGTGAATCCGGGCACAACATTTGTGGCTGTTCCATTGACCTTTCACAGGTAGAAGATTGTGGGGGTGGAAATAGCTCCTCCGAATAGCCCATTGTGTCCTGAAAACTACTCATTGCATTGCTTTGCGCATACATTTTTTTGTCCTCATGCAAGGCCTGAGTTGCACCTGAAAGCGTGGCCTTCTCCTCCTGCGCCTCCTCCTGTTCCATCACGTCTGCTGCTGCTGGGTTAGCGTTGACGCCCGGTCCCTGTTTATTGAACCTCTTATCTTTATTACATTTATGACTGCATGGCGGTAAAAAGCATGCTATCCGCACGCTTCTTGTCCTCATGCAAGGCCTGGGTTGTTGTGTCTCAAAAAGCATGGCCTTCTCCTCCTGCGCCTGCTCCTGTTCCATCACGTGTGCTGCTGCTGGTGCTGGGTTAGCGTTACCGGTCCCTTTTCCTGGAACCTCTTCTCTGTATTACATTTATGACTGCATGGCGACAAAAAGCATGTTACCTGTGCAAAGAAACATGACATTTTCCACATTTAAAAGACAGTTTTTCCTTTGAAACTTTACAATCAATTTTCTCAAAAACTATAAGCTCTTTTTCAAATTTTTTTTTTCCTCTTGTACCCACTCCCAAGGTGCACATACCCTGCTAATTTGGGGTATGTAGCATGTAAGGAAGCTTTACAAAGCACGAAAGTTCGGGTTCCCATTGACTTCCATTATGTTCGGAGTTCGGCGCGAACTCCCGAACATCGCGGCGATGTTCGGCGAACGTTCGCGAACCCGAACATCTAGGTGTTCGCCCAACACTAGTAGACAGTACAATAAGATAGAATTATTCTCTTCTTATATTGCTGTGTACCTAACATCTATTGTCTTTTAGTCACACCCCTTAGTCTCTCCACATTTGGTAATGATAACTTTTTCCTGCTTGTGCTGCGTGTGCCGCCTACACTTGCCTCACACTTCGTACCTCTTTCTTATTTATACATTTTAGGAGGAATTCCCCTGACAAAGCCCCTTCATGTGGTGAAACATGTTGGGTTTTCTCTTTTTACTCTGATACACTAAGATAATAACGTGTTAACTAGACTGTGAAGTTATATTATGCCAGGAAGGCTTAGTGACAGAATCACATTAAGCCCTGAATTATTTATTATCAGGAATTGTTCTCAGAAGGGCTTGTTTTTCTCAGACTCCTGCACACAAGTCCTGTGTTTTACCATCTGATGCGTGCAGAAACACTCTCTGAATGTAAAGACAGTCTAACTCTATTTGATGCTTCTTCTTAGTGGGTTTACATTACTCCCTCAAGATAAGAACAGTGTCACGGTAGCAATCAATGCAAATTGAGATGTGAATTCTGCAGCTAAATAAATGGCTGAACATACTTTGAAATAGTAGGCTAAGTATGCTCAATTCTGTGAGACTCCATATCAGTAACATTGGGCCTCAAACAGGTAGTTACCCAACAGTTTTTCCTAATGAAGGGAGGGGCACTTCAAGATAAGAGTTATAAGGAATAAATTCAATAGCAGGTTTAGATTTCAACATGCTCTCTGGAGGTAAATTTGACAGTAAGGGTAATTTCAGATGGGCAGCTGCTGGCGTCTGTTCCTGGCATTGACCGTTCAGGATCCACTGTGTTGCGATTGCGTCATCATCGAGTGCTTGCTGGACTTTCTTGGGGGCCCGGAAGCCTTCTTCATAACTACTGAACTTCTCTCCTTGAAGTTCTTGATGATCCAATAAATGATTAATTTGGGTGCAGTCTTAGTGGAAACAATATCCATCCATGAGAAAACCCTTTTTATGCAACACAATGATTACTGCACGTTTCCTTGCAGATAGCCATGGTTAACAGAGATTAACAGAGAGAACAATGATTTCAAGCATCACCCTTCTCTTAAAGGATCCAGTCTGCTATTCTAACTCAATCAGCATGACAGAATGATCACCAGCCTTGTGCTTGTCAACACTCTCACCTGTGTTAACAGGAATATTACTAAAATTATCTCAGCAGGTCCTTTTGTGGCAGGATGAGATGCAGTGAAAATGATTTGGGGGAGCATTAAATGAAGCACAGTAAATTGTTGGGTGCTGTGCGATCATTCCAAATGGGGGGGCTCACAAGTTTACCTCAGGCAGCAAATAGTCTAGAATCGGCCCTGGTTAAGGACTATGGGCCATATGCAATTCAGTTTTTCTCCAAAGTTTTCTCCTAGGTGATATTTTAACAACTTGTCATAAAGTACCTTTTAAGCCACCATTAAAACATAAAAATGCTCAAAATAAATTTGATAGTACTTTTTCCTCATCTTTTGAGTACTTTTTCAATTATAAAATGCAGAAAATTTAATTTAAAGGAAAGATGAATATTATCTCCTAGGAGATAACTAAGATGAAAAAGTGAATTGCATATGGGCCTATGTCTTGTGTATTCATTTTAGTAACAAACTGAAAATAATATTTTCATTTATTCTGCACCAAAACCAAGACTTGTAAAATTAAAACAAAGTGACAGAATATACAAGAAAATAACTATATTGTTTATGTATGCCATGAGGGTATATTACTGTTATTTTTGCAAATAAGGTCTTGTAATCATTGGAAGTGTTTAATGAGACCGCAAAAAACACAAAACAGAAATAAAGACACCTTTATTTTACAATATTGTCAACATACATTGTGCTAGGAACATAATATCTAAACATTGTAATAACCAGGATGGATAAGCAAATAAAATCTGTAGCTTTAACTTATAGTTAGCACTGTTTATTGTAAAACTATAATGGATGTAAATGAAGAAATAGTGTGTTTTTTTATTTTTTTCCCCTTATTTTCCATTTAAAATGCATAGAAAATAAGATAATTACTAAACAAAAATATCACTCACTCACTAATTTGTCCTGAAAAAAAAACAAAACAATATATCGATCATTTAGGTGTGATAAGTAGTAATAAACTTGTTGGCAAATGAATGGACGCAGCGCTGATATGTGAAAATTGCTTTTGTCCTGAATTGGTTAAACCATACCAGTTGCCTAGCAGCACAGTTAATCTAATTGGCTGCAGTAGTGAGTAACGTCACTACACATCGGATATTTTTAAACGCCAGTCGGATCGCTCAAGACCAGTCTTATCTCCTGAACGACGGACTGTACACACGCCCAATTTGACGTCCGGACGACTGAACGACGGGACGTCCAAACGACCCGTCGTTTAAAAAAATCCGACGTGTGTATGGGCCTTAAATAACACCAGAAACAAGCATGCATCTGACAATAATGTTGATCTGTTGCACGCTTGTTAAAAAGAACCTGAACTGAAAATAAAAAGTCAAAATAACTATACACAAGTCATACTTACCTCCTGTGTAGTCTACTACTCAATCTCTTTCTCCTCTCCTGAGTCCCATTTGTCCACTGTGATCAATGGAATTCTCCTATTTTAAAAATGGCCATTACCCTCTAACAGCTTCCTGGTCAGCACACTGTTAAACTGTAATATCACCCACTTGAGCCATAGGGAAGCATGGACATTACCTTGCACATTCAGTTGTAACTGACAGCTGCTGATATATAACTGACAGCAACTGGAATATTTCAGTTCTAACAGTTCTCAAAAATATTGTCAGAACTAGAAGGGATCACTGTAAGAAGAAAATGGTGAGTCTCTGAGAGGGACTGATAGTGAGGTTAGTATGTAATATTCATTTGCAGTTACGTCATGTGTTTATTTTAAATAATTCTCCTCGCTTCAGGTTCCCTTCAAGGGTCTACGGATCAAAGTATGAGAGGCAGAGGATCAGCAGGATAGCCAGGCAACTGGAATTGCTTATAAGGAAATAAATATGGCAGCTTCCATATCCCTCTCACGTCAGTTGTCCTTTAAGTTCATTTTCTTTGCAATTCATTTGATCACTCTTCAAGTCTTTATAACATTCTGCAGTCTATGCAAATGACCATAATAAAACAACCAGTATGTAACGATTGGTGTCAGCACTCAGAGAGAATCTGATTATTGGTGATCTGCAGTATCACCAAGAATGCAGATATATACCTGATTATTGATGATCTGCAGAATCACCGATAATACAGACATATTGCTAACCTCTGGACACCTGTAGGTATGTGAGTGTTTGGTGTAACAGTAGCACTTTGAGTAATGCACCTGCTGAGCAGGTGATAATCGACAGTAAGGAGACAGTGCTCTGAGAGCATGGGAACCTTCCAGCAGCCTGAGACTCCTCAAGGGGTGGAGTCTGGCTGAAAATAGGGAAGGCCAGAGAGTGAGTGACACCTGAAGGTGGATGTCACTAACTGGTCTGGAGACTATCTCTTAACAGGAGAGATAGCTCTCGAGGTAGGACTCGCCTGGTCGGCAACACACTGACAGATAAGGTACAAAGACAGAAGGCTGATTCGGTATCCAAGGCAAGCAGGGTCTGGCAACGGAATATCAGATATGCGAGGTACCGAATCAGAAGACAGAGGAGTAGTCAGAAAAGCAATAAGTCATAACAGATATCAACAAAGCCTAGTCTGGGTGCGAGGTCCATGGTCTCGGCACCCTGGAACTAGTCTGAAGAATAACACAGATGAATATACAGTTCCCTAGTCTGGGTGCGAGGTCCGTGGTCTCAGCACCCTGGAACTAGTCTAGAGTATAACACAGATGAATATACAGTTCCTTAGTCTGGGTGCGAGGTCCGTGGTCTCAGTACCCTGGAACTAGTCTGGAGTATAACACAGATGATAATACAGTTCCCTAAGCTGGGTGTGAGGTCCTTGGTCTCTACACCCTGGAACTAGCTTGAGCATAAACAGAATAACAGTTCAAGTAATCTGGCTAAGTGTGAATTCCCAGGTCCACCTGGTTCTAACACACTGTTGGATCTGACTGAGGTCTGAGTGCTTCCACGTAGTGATCGCAACGGCAGACAACTTGCAACTGGCCAGCAGAAACTATATATGGAGTAGTGCTCTCCAGCACCACCCGTAATTGCTCAACCAATAGTATCCTGCTCAGGAGTCAGCTGATCGGCGTGATCAGTTGACTCTCCCTGCCTAGTATAAGAATTCTGCCTCTCAGCGCGCGCGCGTGTATTCCTAAGCCTGTGTGTACTAACAGACCCAGCCACACCAGACACACGCTGCCGCGTGCAAACCACCGCGCTGGACGCGGAACCAGCCGCCTGACTGTTGTTGCATGCAGCGGCTTTTCCGCGTTCCGCCCTGCCACTAGACACACGCTTCCGCGTGCAAACCGCCGCGCTGGACGCGGAATCAGCCGCCTGCTCAGTAGCACACCTGGCGGCTTTTCCGCGATCTCTCACACAGTATTTGCCATTCTCAAAACTTTTGGCCACAACTGTAAGTTTACTGTGAGGCCAAAGAGAACCGGTGACATACTGTTATGCGACTTGATATTTTTTCATGTGAACAGCCCATGGGCAAAACCATGTTGCTGTACTGCCTAGTGTATAAACTCTGTTTTGAGACGGATAGCTGGAGGAATGGGAGCTCTGGGAAGCTGACTCAAGCTACAGGTTGCAGCGCTGGTCAGTTTTCACGCTTTAGGTTTTGTTCTTGTCAGTAGTTTCCCTATGCAGGCCCCCTTCCCCCGCTTGCCTGCAAGGGCATCATTTTTTTTTATGAGCGCCAGCTGCTGAAGTATGATATACAAGTCCTTAATAGAAAGTATAAACAGTTAAAGCAGCCTAGAACTCATTATTTCTTTATTTTCAATGTTTTATGACTTTGCCAATGAAAGTACGTTAACACCATTGATATATTTAAAAGATCTCATTCATCATACAGTACTCTGCTCCAGGCCCCAAACCATTCCTAAATTTATTTTCTCTTCTTTCTTTTGTCATTACAAGAAATGACAAATGATCCTAAAATATGACAGACAAGGGAATGGAAGATGAAATAAGGAGTCAATAGTGGGAAAATGGATGTTTCTCTGCATTTTTCCCCTCTGCTTTTTCCCCCCCTCCTCCTTCTACCTCTCTCAACGTCTGCAAAATGGCTTTCATACACTCAAGGCGCCAAATCATTTGACCCAGGTTATCCCGAGAGCCAGGGGTCTTTTCTGCTCGACTGGGTAGACTGGAGCCAAAAGTTCCCCTCCCATTCTTTGGCTGTCAATCCAGGTAATAATCAAAAGGTCTTATCTGTAACCTATTAAGGAATCATTGTAGTTGTCTAGGCTCCAGGACCACGCTGCTGGAGCATTCATGCATTTAACCTGCTCAGAGGGAAGAGACAGTAGCTGTTAACACTCTACCTCCTTTCCTCCCCCCTTCCTTATCTGCAGCTCCCTGCTCAGCTTCTGGCCTTGTCCTCAAATGTCTATACAGTATATGCTGTCAAAAAGCAACCATTTCTTTTTACAGGTTACAGACCAAGGGACAGTAAATCTAAACTGCAACCTGCAGGCTAATTTAACTACACAGTCCAAACAACAAGGGAGATGTGCAAAGTGCATTAACCCTATACCACCAATCGGAAGTCGCTTCTCACAGATGGGATTATTATTTATTGTATTTATAAAGCACCAACATATTACACAGCGCTGCACAATAGATAAGTGGGGTTAACATACAAGGTAGGACATACAAGGACCTCACAACAACAAAAAAGATCATGTGATGGGGTTGAATGACTTTAGTAACAATAGTTCAGTGTCTTTGGTAAAAAATAGGTTGAGTCCATTCTTGTCAGTGAGAGGACCCTGATGAGGCACAGGACAGTGATGAAATATGTTGGGAGGAGACTAGGCATACCAGTAAGGAAGTTACAGCACGTGGAAAGGAGTGGACCGGACGGAGTGTACACCCTGGGAGAGCAGTGGCACAGTCTGACTGGAGGCAACGGGGGAGAGCCCGTACAAAATCTCCGAACAATCTTGATTTTAATGGGCATGTGACTGTATTTTATCGTTTACTTTTACTTGGTTTAACTGGATTACACAATGGGAGTACCTATTCTATTAGAATTCCATGTGAAAGACCAATACAAAGTGGTGTACACGTGAGAAGTGGAACGAACATCATACATGATTCCAAACATTTTTTACAAATAAATAACTGCAAAGTGGGGTGTGCGTAATTATTCAGCCCCCTAAGTCAATACTTTATAGAACCACCTTTTGCTGGAATTACAGCTGCCAGTCTTTTACGGTATGTCTCTACCAGCTTTGCATATCTAGAGACTGAAATCCTTGCCCATTCTTCTTTGCAAAACCACTCCAGCTCAGTCAGATTAGATGGACAGCATTTGTGAACAGCAGTTTTCAGATCTTGCCACAGATTTTCAATTGGATTTAGATCTGGACTTTGACTGGGCCATTCTAACACATGGATATGTTTTGTTTTAAACCATTCCATTGTTGCCCTGGCTTTATGTTTAGGGTCGTTATCCTGCTGGAAGGTGAACTTTCTCCCCAGTCTCAAGTCTTTTGCAGACTCCAAGAGGTTTTCTTCCAAGAATGCCCTGTATTTGGCTCCATCAACTCTGACCAGCCTCTTTGTCCCTGCTGAAGAGAAGCACCCCCAGAGCATGATGCTGCTACCACCATATTTTGACAGTGGGGATGGTGTGTTCAGAGTGATGTGCAGTGTTAGTTTTCCGCCACACATAGCGTTTTGCATTTTAGCCAAAAAGTTCCATTTTGGTCTCATCTGACCTGAGAACCTTCTTTCACATGTTTACTGTGTCCCCCACATGGCTTGTGGCAAACTGCAAACATGACTTCTTATGCTTTTCTGTTAACAATGGCTTTCTTCTTGTTACTCTTCCATAATGGCCAACTTTGTGCAGTGCACGACTAATAATTGTCCTATGGACAGATTCCCCCACCTGAGCTGTAGATCTCTGCAGCTCGTCCACAGTCACCATGGGCCTCTTGACTGCATTTCTGATCAGCGCTCTCCTTGTTCGGCCTGTGAGTTTAGGTGGACGGCCTTGTCTTGGTAGGTCTACAGTTGTGCCATACTCCTTCCATTTCTGAATGATCGCTTGAACAGTGCTCCGTGGGATGTTCAAGGCTTTGGAAATCTTTTTGTAGCCTAAGCCTGCTTTAAATTTCTCAATAACTTTATCCCTGACCTGTCTGGTGTGTTCTTTGGACTTCATGTTGTTGTTGCTCCCAATATTCTCTTAGACAACCTCTGAAGCCATCACAGATCAGCTGTATTTGTACTGACATTAGATTACACAGAGGTGCACTCTATTTAGTCATTAGCACTCATCAGGCAATGTCTATGGGCAACTGACTGCACTCAGACCAAAGGGGGCTGAATAATTACGCACACCCCACTTTGCAGTTATTGATTTGTAAAAAATGTTTGGAATCATGTATGATTTTCATTCCACTTCTCACATGTGCACCACTTTGTATTGGTCTTTCATGTGGAATTCCAATAAAATTGATTCATGTTTGTGGCAGTAATGTGACAAAATGTGGAAAACTTCAAGGGGGCCGAATACTTTTGCAAGCCACTGTATATGATTAAACTGGAACAAGGGGTACCAGGACTGCTGAGGCACATAGGCATCCAGGATTTGAGTGATTTATGACCAATTTTACAGTGGTCACTACTGCTGGGTGAGGTTGTTCCCTGTCTACTCCTGAGTAGTCTACACTGCTGCACACTGTTAGCTAAAGTGTTGCCAGAAATCCATACAGGGATGGCAATGAGGGCAGATACAATTTACAACAAAGGAGTGGGGATGAAATACCTCGGAAACAGTGGGAACATTTTGGAAGTGAATTTTTTAGAAAAAGATCAGCACCAACTTTTTCTATTAGTATGGGATCACTGTAACAGCACTTACTGTACATACTACTGTAGTTACACGAGGGTATGTAGGTGGAGGGTTTATATGCCAGCATGGGATTCAAATAAAAAAAATGCTAAAGTGAGAATGCTAACACTTTAAAGTGTACCCGAGGCAAACCTGGGTTCAAAAATCAAATACGTACCTATGAACAGGGAAACCTCTGGATCCTAGAGGATTCCCAGACCATCCTCAGGTCCATCATTGCCAAGCGTGGACCCCCCAAGGTATACAAAAAGGGCTTGTTGGAGTTCATGCTGACGACCACGCTTCTCCTTATGCATGATTGTGGCTGTACTGTACTTGCGCAAGCAGGGACACGCTTGCGCAGTAAGCCGGAGAAGCTTGTGCATGAGCGCTCCTTGCTACTATGTAGATCCCACTTTACTTGCACAAGTGCAGCATGGCCATGTGCATGCATGGAGAGGATCATGGTCACGATGTGGAAGAGCACGGCAGAGGTCTGTGGGATGGCATGGGAAGCTTTTAGATGCTTGCCTTTTTTTAGGTAAATATTTTAATTTTGACCCAATGTTCCCCTCTGGTTCACTTAAATTATCACTATCTCTTGATTAAAATACTTATCCTAATACCCAGACTATACATTGAGAGGAGCCACTGCAACAGCCACCACTCACTGCTATATTTGCATCCATGGATCCAACAGCTTGACAGCACTTGAGGTCTATCTCTGCTGACTCAGTGTGACTTTACATTCAAGTCAATGAAGCGTGTCGTGCTGACCAAGCGAAGACATGGATCTGAAGTGGTCTCAAGCTCTCCAGTATTTACATTCATTGCAATAACTTGAAAGGGAGGTGTGTGGAAACAAATTAAAAGCACAGGTTTTAAGACTTTCATGAACATTCCTGCTTCACACCTGGCTCCTAAGATTACAGCCTGGATCTTTTGCCTTTAGTAAGATAAGGCTAACTCCATTTCGGAATACCTGGAAGTCCTCTATTCTTGAGCCAGCAATGCTAGCTTTCAGCCTGTACTCCCGGCTTATCTCTGGCTCAGGCAGGTCTCCAGCTTTCCTCCCAGTGCAGAGTTGGTACACACAGAGGAACGTGCTGATATGTAAAGTGTCTTGCAAAAGTGAGTACACTACATTTTTGTAAATGTTTTATTACGTCTTTTAATAGGACAACACTGAAGATATGACACGTTCATACCACGTTAATAGTTTACAGCTTGTATAACAGTGTAAATTTGCAGTCTCATCAAAGTAACTCAACACACTGCCATTAATGTCTAAACTGATTGTCAGGAACCGGCCCCGCGGCAAGCCTGCAGACACGGTTCCCGACTGTGGGTTTGACCAGATCAAGAGGGGAAGCAGCCTTAGTCGAGCTAACACAAGGCTGTGACCCCTCAAACACTTCTCACTGCCACCACTAGCTGCCGCTAGACACTTCCACTCTGCTGTCGAGTGATCTGCACGCAATCCGCGTTTCGTATTCGGGTCAGCTTTGCGCTTTAGGCTGAATACGGGAACGCCACGCACACACACACACACATAGTACAATCGTACAGTAGCAAGTCACAATCAGGCACTGAATCTTGTAATGCAAGTTACACTGCAGTCTCTCTAGGCTATGAGCGTTAGTTTCGTACAGCAGAAGTCAAACTTATTAAATAATGATTTAATATTCCAGAAATAAGTGGAACAATGCAGAAAATAATATACACAAAAGATTTACAGAAAACAAAGTAAAAATTACAACATAAAAGTTACAAAGATACACAAGACAATTTGCTTAAAAGTAAAACGGGAATAAACGGAAATTGAACTTTTACCAGCGCAAATGTCCAACCGTGGATGGATACGAATTTTCCGATTCGATCAGGTTCATCTCTAGCGATGTGCTACCCTCAGGAGAAGATAATTTTTAGGCATCTGGCCCTGCCTTTTATACTGGGAGCTATGCCTGGAGGCTGCAACTTTATTGGGAAGGGGAGGAACTAGTTTTAATTAAATTTCCAGACATAATTTAATTCCCAGATTGGTCAGTTTGTCATATCCTTTCTGTGATATGCTAACTTCACAGGTTTTTCCGGTCCCACTTTTGATCTTGGCAGATTTCAAACACTCAAACGCTTCCAGCACTCTATTCAGACCACAGGTAAAATTGTATCTTAACACACACATCAAAAGATTTCTTCCTGGCTGTCATATGTAAATTCCAAGGCTTTTCCGGTCCCACTCTAAACCCTGTAATATTTTAGACTGAACTAGACTCAGTCAATCCAGGACTAGGAGAGCTGGTGCCGGTGCACTCCTCCACGCAGGTACACCACCCCTGCACCACACAGTGATACTTGAATATGATAGAAGGAGGCATTCCACAGGCATGAACTTGTGTTCAGTTTATTGCATGTCGATACACTACATGTTTCGGGCTCCACCCTTCATCAGGTGTAACCACCTACCACCTCCACCTTCAATTTATACTGCTGACCCCACCTATCAGGGGTGGGTCAGACTCACCACGTGAAAATACTAATTTCAAACATAGGATAATCCCCTGTTAATTCACAGGTTCTGTAAATTCCCAATACATATAGGATCAATACTATATGGGAAAAATACTGTATGTAAAAAATATGAAAAAAATATGATAGAACAGTAAACAACATTAAATAAAAATAAATAAAAAAGTCACTTGCACAGGGCACTACCCCGGGGGTCTACCCTGGATGATCTGATGAAAGGCTACCTAAATTAATGTTCAGCGCTGCGTAATATGTTGGCGCTTTATAAATACAACAAATAAATAAATAATAATAAATAAGGCTGCACTCGCAGCATGACAGTTCATGACAGTGCAAGAAAAAATCATAAGAAACATTTAGGGCCTGATTCACAAAGCGGTGCAAACTTTTTCGCGGACTTTTGCGTGCGCAAAGTGTCGCGATTCGTGCGATCGTGGAATTTTGGGCGCGCAAATCATTTCGCGCGCAAAAGTCCACGATCACGCGAATCACGGCAAAAGTCCGTGAAAAAGTTTGCACCGCTTTGTGAATCAGGCCCTTTAAGTTCACCTGTTCATTCAGGCCTCTCAGAGACACAGAGTCTAATAGTTTGATCCATCTGATTTCCTTTTGGAGCAACAATCGCTCCCTGTCTCCCCCTCTTGGCAGAGGTCCTACTTGGTCTAATACTAGCCATCTCAATTGAATCGCATTGTGGCCATGTTCCACAAAATGCTTGGATACAGTAGTCTCATGCCGCTTTTCTCCTTTGGCGTATCCTTTTATATTATTTTTGTGTTACTGTATACGGGATTTTACCCCCCTAGTGGTTTTACCCACGTAGAACAGTCCACAAGGGCACTTAAGAGCATAAATAGCATATTCGCTTTCACAAGTGTAGTACCTAGTGCATTTGACCTTTTCACCTGTACGGGGATGCGGGAACCAATCACCTTTAATTACAGCTCCACAGCAATTGCATGAAAGGCAAGGAAAAGTTCCTGTTCTCTTTACTCCCTGAAATCTGGGTTTCCTTTTTCTGGTCAGATCTTTATTGCTCACTACCTCACTAATAGTTTTCCCTCTTCTGTAAGCAAATACCGGGTAGTCCTTAAACAGATGCCCACAGTCTCTGTCGTTCTGCAGTATGGACCAATATTTCCTCACGGGCTTTATGTACAGTGCCAGATAAATTGTTATATTGTAGCATATAGGGGATTCTCTGCTGTCTCTTCCTTGCCGGTCTACTCTGGAATACCAACTGATTTCTGTCCATGGTCCCTATCTGTTCTTTAAGGCTTTTTAAGATCTCTTTCTTGTACCCTTTCATTATAAATTTCTCAATTAACTGATCTGCTGCTTTTATATAATCCTCCTCTGATGAGGAGATACGTCTTGCTCTGAGAAATTGACTTCGAGGTATAGCTTTCTTGCAGTTGGGTTCATGGTAGCTGTCTGTTCGTAATAGGCTATGCCTATCTGTGGCCTTACTGTATAGGCTAGTGACCAATCTGCCCTCTTTTTTACCACTCTAAACCCTGCAGACTCAATTAGTCCGCTTGTATTTTGGCCATCAGGTAGCTGTTTACATGAATACAAAGTTCAAAGCAATGCAACACCTTTGCAGGATGCCGGACAAAAGAGGATTGTTACCTAATTACCTCTTTCCTTGCTGGGAGGTTACCGGTGACAAAGCAAAGTATACATATGAGACAGTAGTCAGACCACAGGGTCCGATCACCTGTATAGGCTTCAAAGCAACTGTCTGATTAAAGTGAACCTCCAGACTAAAAATTGACTCAGCAGCACTGGGAAGGCCTGGTGTTTCTTTAACTGTTTCACAGCATCAGAACTTTTTTCTCTTATACAAGCCTCATTTTTAGCTGCACAGAAAAAAACTGCCCGGGCATTTTTCCCCTAATGCTGTGCAAAGCATGATGGGATTTCTGATGTTGTTGTTCTCGTTCTGCTGTTTTGGTGCAATTTAGTTTTTTTTACATTTTGAATTTGACATTTGAAGCCTAGCACATGCAGCTGGGAGGGGTGATCAGGACACAAGACAGTTGGAACTGTGTCTCCTGCTCCCTGTCACCTCCTTTCAACCAAAAAGATGGCTGCCCCCATGACAAAGATGGCAGCCCCCATGAATCACAAACATTTGCCTGTTCTTTTAAAACGGGGTGGGTAAGAGATTGTATTACCTATCTATTCTAATTAACATAACTAATGTAACTTAATGACAGTATATTTGTTTAGGCTGAAGTTCCCCTTTAAGTGTTTCCTAATTAGAAGCAGACAATGGTAGCTTCCCCTGCTGCACAATGAATGCAGAGTTAATTTACATTTACATACAGGAACTCACATGAAGCCCGCTGGCAGACTGGCATACATACACCTCTGAAAGATACACAGCAGATGAAAAATAGGTCTTCCACGAGATATAACATGGCTGCTATGTTCTGCATATTACCGTACATATCATCATCACCCCAATATATCATCACACTGATGGCAACAAAAGTGAATACAACGCTAAATGATGAATGTCAAAATTCTGCCCAATTAGACATTTACCCTCCCCTGGGGTAATGTTACTCTATAGCAGGGGTCCCCAAACTTTTTTGGTCGATGGCCGGGTCAACATACGTCAAACTAATGGGGGCCAGAGTATACATAGTATAATGTAGAAAACATTACATTGAACCTAGATAGTGTAAACTATTACCTGTTAACAAGCGCAGCCTTTTTGTTCCCATTTAACCAAAGCAGATATTATGCCCCCAACATTGCATGTGCAAATATTATGCCCCCTATACAGCATGTGCAGATAGTAAAAAAACCTCTTTTCGCCAGACAGTGAAGCATACTTAGGGGCAACCCATTGTCCAATTGGACAGCAGCATAGCCGGCCTTTGATATGAGCGACCGGAGCGGTCGCTCAGGGCGCCAGCTTCCAAGGGGGCGCCTATAGCTGGTTACCTATACTGAGGGCACCTACACCTGATTTCCTATACTGAGGGCACCTATAGCTGGCTACCTTTACTGAGGGCTCCAACACCTGGCTACCTATATGTGCATATAACGTACCTACACCTGGCTACCCATACTGGAGGCACCTACGCCTGGCTACCTATGGGGGGGATGGAGACCTCCTATACTGGGGGCACCTATGCTTGGCAACCTATATTGAGGGCACCTACACATGAGATCCTATACTGGGGGCACCTATACCTGGCTACCTAGCTATACTGAGTCTGAGGGCGTTTTTTTGGGGGGGTGCACTGCAGCTATAACGCGTGGTGCAAATTGTCGGTGCTGTGCTATCATTCTAAATGGGGTAGGGGGGCGGCTAACTGTCCCACTGATTGTTTTTATTAATATTCCTGAAAGGTTCTAGCCTTCATTTTTAAGTGTATTCAGGATAATGCACTCTTTCCATCCATTCGTGGTTATTAATAGTATTTTTTCTATTATACATACGTGACACAGAGATCTGAGCATTTGGCGTGATGTGTCACAATGTCAAAAAGGTTGGGAACCCTGTCCTAGGAGGTATCTCAGGAGAAAAGGGGAATTGCATATGGGACTGTGTGTGTATACGTGCGTGTGTGTGTGTGTATATGCACGTGAAAAGAGGATGAAGGGGGGGCACAAAAATCAGGTTTCGCTCAGGGCGCTGTGAAACCTAAGTCCGGCCCTGGACAGCAGTGTCACCTGATGCAGAATAGGATTGGAAACCAGCGAATGACTGCTTCCTGGCTTGCTTCTACAATATGTGGCTGGGTGGTGCCCGCACTTCCATTCTATATGCGAGACACCAATATTTAAAGATGTAGTGGACTGCATCTATAAGTAATACATTTTTGTAAGTGGGGGGCCAGTGAAAAAGCCTCAGGGGGGCCGCATTTGGCCCGCGGGCCTTAGACTGAGGACCACTGCTCTATAGTGTTACAAGGTCTCAGGTGAGAATTGGGTGCAAGTGTATTAAATTTGCTGTTATCACTCTCTCATACTGGTCACTAGAAGTTCAACATGGCACCTCATGGCAGAGAACTCTCCGAGGATCTCAAGTTTCCTGTCA
Source organism: Hyperolius riggenbachi (assembly GCF_040937935.1). NCBI lineage: Eukaryota > Metazoa > Chordata > Amphibia > Anura > Hyperoliidae > Hyperolius > Hyperolius riggenbachi. The sequence goes on from NC_090651.1 coordinate 245,418,998, forward strand.
AGTGACAGGCAGCCTATTGGGCCAATCAAAGTGTGGGGATACTGTCCTTTAAAGTGATTGGACCCGCAGGGGCTCAGGGCAGGACGAGAGGAGCTCCCGTCATTGCCAATTAGCAGGCATAAGTTCGTAGCGCTCGCTATGCTACTCTGATAAGGCGTATTAACTCTGATAAGGCATGCAAACTCTGATAAGGCATGTTAACTCTGATAAGGCACGTTATTTGTTATAGTTTATCAACCCCTATGTGTGCAAAGCACTATAATCTTAACCATGGCACTTGCTGTTAGATAGATTGAATACAAGTGGTTTTGTACAGGGATGTGCCCTGAATAAACTCTTCATAACTAACTCTTGTTAACACTTGACATGCCACACTTACCTCATCAGGTACTTCAACTTTCTGTGCCAAAAGCTATTATTTAAAGTGAACCTGAGGTGAAAATAAATTGATGAGATAAACAATTGTATTTATCCTCCTACTCCTAAAAATTACTTTTTTTTTCGTTATCCCATGGTTTTATTTTATATTTAAATTGGAGCTTCAGTGAAAATAAGGTAATGAAAAAAAGTGCTTAATTTTTACAATAATTATTTATAAATGATTTAGTTAAAGTTTGCCCATTGTAAAATCTTTCCTCTCCCTGACTTACATTATGACATGTATCACATAGTGACATCTTTACTGCTGGCAGGTGATGTCAGTGGAAGGAGATGATGCTTTTGTTCTCGGTTGGAAACAGCTGTTATTTCCCACAATGCAACAAGGCTCCCACAGTGTGATGTCAGTACCTAGGTGCTGCCCTATGGGATGGGTTTCAGCCATCCAGACCCCTGATGATCGGTTTGAGAAAAGGTAAAGATTTCTCATGGGAAAGTGGGTATCAGCTACTGATTAGGATGAAGTGTAACCACTTCAGCCTAACTGGACGAAAATTTTCGTCCAGATAGGCTGTGCGCACTCCCGCGGGTCGCACACGCTCCCACGGGTTCCCCCGTGCGTGCTCCCGCTGGGGGCCGTTAGCCCAGAGATCAATGAAAGGTATTATAAATCCCTTTCACTGATCGGAACCCTCCCCCCGGAGAAAAGCGTCTCTTCAGACGCTGCAGCTTTTCTGAGATCAAAAAGTTCCCCGTCTTCATACTTCTTCCTGGGAGCGAGATCGATCGCTCCCAGGACTTTTTGACTGTGGCCATCTTGTGGCCAAATAGCAAACTACACCAAAAAACACTTTACATTGAAAACAAATACATTTTGAAACATTTAAAATTCCCTGTTTACCTCCCACACCAAAAAATACCCACAAACAAGTTTTAATAAAAAATAAAATAAAAAAAAAACATAAATAGTTAACTAAGGGTCTAAACTTTTTAAATATTCATGTCAAAGGAGTATATCAATATGATTTATTAAATTATGGGCTTCTAAATAGTGATGGACACAAATTGAAAAAATGCACCTTTATTTCCAAATTAAATATCGGCGCCATACATTGTGATAGGGACATAATTTAAATGGTGTAATAAGCGGGAGAAATTGGTAAATAAAGTACATAGGTTTTAATTATGGCAGCATGTATTAATTTCAAACTATAATGGCCAAAAGCTAAGCATTAATGATTTTTTTCCATTTCTTTCTTAATATTTCTGTTAAAATTAGTTTAGAATAAATTAATTCTCAGTAAAATGTATAACCCACAGAAAGCCTAATTGGTGGCGGAAAAAACAAGATATAGATCAATTCATTGTGATGAGTAGTGATAAAGTTATTGGCAAATGAATGGGAGGTGAAAGTTGCTCAGATGTAAAAAAACTCTCAACCCGGTAGGCTGAAGTGGTTAATCCTTGGTTACTGTTTCTCTTTAAAGAATTACAAAGTAGATTTAATGTTTTGGTGCCACTGCTCAGTGGCAGCCTATTAAGTACCCCTAAAAGAAATTACATGAACTATTGAAGCTTTTCTATCTCTCTGTGCTCTCAAGAGTTGTATTCAGCCAGGAAAACTTTTATGGCTGTAATTTTCGTATCAGTGATGTAAACTGTATTTCCGACAAGGTACCGACAAGACAGAAGCTGTCACTTTCATGCCTAAAAATTAACTCTTTCAGGCAGCAAAATAAAACAAGTAAAACAACTCGATGATTAATATGTTTTGCACTGTTCATATACATGTTTATCTTATCATGTCACACAGGGGCGCCTCTAGGCATAGGCAGTACAGGCCACTGCCTGGAGTGCCATTGGTCCTGGGGGGCGCCATGTTGCAGAATTAAGTCCCGCCCACAAATTAAGCCCCACCCAAGATTAAGCCACACCACTGTGGCTGTTCTATTACTTGCTTCTGCTGAATCTACTTAGCGTAAGTTGCAGGCAGTTAACACCTCTGTGCCTTGTGCATTCTTCTTTCCTCCTTTGTGCCATCACTGCCTCCTTCTGTGCCCTTTGTGCCTCCTTCTGTCCCCCTGTGCCTTCTTATGTCCCCTTTGCCTTTATTTATCCCCTTGTGCTACCTTTGCCCCCCTGTTCCTCCTTTAGTCCCACTCTGCCTCCTTCTGTCCTGCTGTGCCTCCTTCTGTTTCCCTTTTTGCCTCCTTCTGTCTCCATGTGCCTCTTCAGTCCCCATCTGCCACCTCTGTCCCCTGCACCTTCCTCTGTCCCCATGTGCCTTCTTTAGTCCCCCGTGACTCCTTTTGTCCCCCTTTGTGCCTCTTTCTGACCCATTGTAGAGGGTGCCAGGCCGACCAGGCGGGCATGAGTGCTGTGCAGGGAGGACTGCGGTCACCCCAGATGTTGTGTCCCCAGGTGGTGAACAGGCTTGCAGCGTCAAATAGACGCCACGTCAGTTCACTGGCCCACAGCCCGTAAGCTCACTTCTGTAGCCTTATATTACGTATATTTTCTGATGAAACGCTGCCGCATTATGATTATTTTCATGGAAGGGCGCCATTGGGGTTGGGGGGGGGGGGGGGGCGCCACAGATTTTCTCGCCTGGAGTGACAACATGGCTAGAGGCGCCCCTGAATTGTCACATGTCGTCTCGGATACCCTCTGACATCAAGATTTTATTGTACTGAGAGCCTTGGAACTGAAAGCAACGCATATTAGGACAGGATCTGTGACAGGCTCCCTTTGGAGAGAAGTTCAGTAGTATATGTTCCATATAAATAATTTTGGATATATTTTATCGGCAGTAATTCTGCATTGACAATAAAACTCAGTGATTGCAGTATCACTTATTGTCAGTCTTAGGCACTGCATAACAATTACGAGACATACCATTCAATGACACTAAATGACCCTTTGCAGTGTAAGAATGCTCTTGATTGTGACACACAGTCTGTGTTTAGATCTTATGTTATGCTTGGCACCACTGAGATCTGATTAATGAACCTTTTATTTTTTATGTTATTTTTTTTTGGGGGGGGGGACCTTACCAGAGGCCAAGCTTGTTTACGCTTACGACTTTAAGGCATACAGTGAAGAGTTAAGGCCTCAATGTAAATACATAACCATGAAATTTATGCAGAAATAAAATGTAAGCATATTCATTACAGTAAAATTACAAGGTCTGGCATGGGTTGAAAAAACAAATTTATGGGTTCATTAAATCGCTAGGAGTCTATTGCCTTTGCTTGCCAGGGGTATTGTAGACTGCAGATTTCTCAGACTGTCAGTGAGCAATGAATGTTTAAAAACTCTTCTCTTTTTAAAACAAAAATGAGAGAAGAAAAAAATATAGCAAACCAGAATTAGCTAGACCCTGCTTTTCATTTCCTGTACTCTGCTATTTAATTTTCCATAGAGAAAAAAGAATTGTAATCGTTGTCTTCAGGTTATACACTTGGAAATGCTTGAATTGGAATACTTAAGACAATTAATGACTAATGAACCAGAACTGATTTTAAGGACTATAAGCAATAGAAACAGGCTAATAAAGTTCCCATCATTTACAAATTGTTTCAGCGATTTTGAAAAAAACAAAAAAAACAAGCTAGCATTACATAAATGTTCCTCATTCATATAGCAAATGCTGCGTAACACTTTAACACTCATTACTGCACTACAAAGAGCATCTCTCCCTCTTTTTTAAATGACAAGACACAGCACATGTATATTGCGCTTTTCTCCTGGTGGACTCAAAGCACCAGAGTTGCAGTCACTAGGGCACACTCAGTAGGCAGTAGCAGTGTTATGGAGTCTTGCCCAAGGTCTCCTTACTGAATATGTGCTAGCATACTGAACAGGAAAGACCATGGTGTCCTGTGTCAGAGGTAGAGCCCTTAACCAGTACATTATCCAGCCACTGTGATATCAGGGGAGAGCACAAACGCAGTCCCCCACTACCACACATTATGAACTTGAGTTTCCTGCATTTGGAAAAATCCCAGGGGTCAACCCACCCGGAATACAATAGATGGGCCTCACCCTGGGAGCATTAATTCCCTAGTATTCATTCAATATGCTTTCTGCTTTCTATACTTTGATTCGAAAAATAATAGGAGAAAGCTGCAGGTTGATTCGTTTTTCTCCTATCTTTAGGTTTCTTTTTCTATTCCCTGCCTCTGTATATTTTATCCTTAAGGGACAACTGACATGAGAGGGATATGGACGAGTGCTGTAGTTACAGCGCAGGAGATTTGGGCACAGCCGGCGCCACCATAGACAGTAATAGGACTTACGGCTATATCGGTGCACAGTCAGTGACTTCAGCGCCGTCAGAAGATGGAGCTGAAGTTGCTTTTAAAACACTGTAATTCGGCTTCCAGCAATAGCTGGAAGCCGAATTACATTATTCCCCACCATCCACGTGGACCTAGAGTGGGAATAGTACTTAACGCTGCCGGGAACTTGTGCAGCAGCAGAATAAGCCATATACCGGCTGTATCCTGTGCCCAAGTCTCCTGGTGGCCAATTCATATGTATACGGATATGGAGGATGCCATATTTATTTCCTTTTAAAGTGGACCTAAACTCATTCATAGCAGACAAGGTAAACACATAAAGTTGCTGAGAAATTCACCCTGTGTGTTTTAACAGAGAACAGCCTGTTTAATCCCCCCACCACCACCACACACACCTTATCTGCAAGGGACGTTCCTCATAAGAAAGGGTACCTTCATTAGCAAAAGTGCAAGGTTATAACGAGAAGTAGAGACAGCAGACATGCTTGAAAGCCCAGGACTTTGTTCTATCTCCAGAAAATTGTTCTTGTGGTTCATGGATGACACTGACAGATGGTTCTATGGAAGGGGCTACTGTGGCTGAAGCTGGAATAGCAGTGGAAAGTGTTCTTGGAGGAGTTCCTTGAATAAAGCTATGTACTCAATTTGCGATGCAGGGAGATGGATCCAGCGACGTCTCCCCGATGATGAACGTTTCCCCGATCCATCTTCCTCCATTTTCCGGCCAGCGGGTATGCGCAATTTTACACGACAGGCTCGAGGTGACTTCAATTAGGAATCAGACATGAATGAATCGGACAAGGAACAGGATCAAGGAACACAGGAACAAAACTAGCACACACACACTAGCTGCAAAATTACAGCACTGAGTGCTAGCCCTCCGTAGGCCTTTATAGACTGTTTGCTGCATAAATGGGATTGTATGCAAGGGATGCAATGTACGTTCGTTAACACACAGCATAATGCCCTTTGACACTATGCCCCACACTACATTGCTGGCACACACGTGCACGCGAACACAAGGCATTACAGACATGATCAGCCCTCCACGTGCTAACCCCTACGTGCTCACCAGTCAGTGAGTGCCATCCAGCCCGAGATGTGTTCCTGACAATTTGGGGCACTAATTATTTTTAGAAAATGTTTTATTTTTGGATGTTGCAACCCCCTTTAACCCTTTCTGTGCTCCCAGGAATTCCAGGATGTAAACACTGCAGGATCTCTTTAGGAGTTCTATAAGTTGTAATAAAGAAATGTTTTTGTTTAAAAGTTATTATGCTGTTGCTTATCTTTTAGAGCACAGAGGAAGTTTAGGTCCACTTTAAACACTACCAGTTGCCTGGCATCCTGCTGATCTTTCCTGCACCCGTAGTGTCTCAATCACACACCTGAAACATGCATGTACAGGGCCGGATTTAGGCCAAGGCCTCCTAGGCCATGGCCTAGGGCACCACAGGAGGAAGGACACCAAAGCAGCAGGCTAAGCTGGTGCAGCATTTGCAAGTTTGCAAATGCTGCAATGCAGGGAGATCAGGCGAGCGCCTGACCATTGTACTCTGCTGCTAGCTGCCTGTGCAGAGCCACCTTGCTCTCTGTGCGCATTTGCATTGTGGCCGGTGGCTATGAACTTGGGCAGCATTAGAGACAGAAAAGAAGAGGAAACTTCTGTACTGGAGATGAGCGGAGAAGTGTGTGACACAGATGGCTGCTGCGGTGTGAAGGTGAGCTGGCTACCTATACTGAAAGGTGTGGGGGTGGGAAAAGGAGGGATTAAGGTAGTCATCTGGCTACCTATACTGGAGGGAAAGGGGGGAGGAGTCAGCTGGCTACCTATACTGGAGGGAAAGGGGGGAGGAGTCATCTGGCTACCTATACTGGGGGATCATCAGGCTACCTATACTAAAATGGGGGGTGGCTGGTGACAGTGGCCTAGGGCGGTAAACAGTTCAAATCCGGCCCTGTGCATGTAGCAAATACAGTTAAATGTACCATAAATCAAACATCTGATCTGCATGCCTGATCAGGGTCTATGACCAAAAGTATTAGAGGCTGAGGATCAGCAGAATAGCCAGGCAATTGCATTGTTGAAAAGGAAACAAATATGGCAGCCGCCATATTCCTCTCAGGTCAACTGTCCTTTAACCTCTTGAGGACCACAGTGCTAAACCCCCCTAAAGACCAGGCCATTTTTTACTAAAATGGGCACTGCAGCTTTAAGGCCAAGCTGCATGGCCGCACAACACAGCACACAAGTGATTCCCCCCCCCCTTTCCCCCACCAACAGAGCTCTTTGTTGGTGGGCTCTGATCGCCCCCCAGATGTTTTTTTTTTAAATAAATATTTATTTGTTTATTTTTCTAATATTTTAAACTATTTTTTTGTTAATTTTATATTTCCTTCTCCCTCCCACAGTCAGCCAACCATAGCGATCGGCTTCAGCCTATCACAGCGGATCGCTCCTGTGGGACACAGGGGGACAGCCGTGTCACACAGGTGTCCCCAGTACAGCGATGCTGCAGATCGCAGAGCTGTACTATGTAAATACACGGCGGATACGCCATCTAAGGGCTGGTTCAGACGGACGTTTGGAGGCGTCGCGTTCATTGGCGTTGCGGCGGCAATGCGTTCGGGCTTTCAGCAGCCTTCGCGTTGCGTTCGGATGCGGTCGCGTTTTTTCTTCCCCTAGGGGGACATTACCCGTAGCGGTTAACCGCCCCTGGAAGCTACATATAGCTTCCAGGGGCTCCTTGAACGCCAGGGAAAATCGGGACGCGAACGCCGCGTTCGTGCAAACGCGCATGAAAGCTTGGTACAAACGCTCCCATTCACTTGAATGGGAGCGTTTAACGCCAAGCCCCGAACGCTGGCTGTAAACGCTCTGCAAGCGTCCGTCTGAACCAGCCCTAACAGTCACTGGAGCAGTGATCGCCGCTCGGAGACTGAAGGCAGGGCGGAGCTCCGCCCCTCAAGCAGGAGATGCGCGCGCACCCTGCGTGCGATCTCCTGCAGTAGCCAGCCCCAGGACTTGACGCCAACTGGCGTTAGGTGGTCCTGGGGCTGCCGCCGTGGCCACGCCTGTTGGCGTGGGGCAGTCGTTACGTAGTTAAAGCTTCATGATTAGGTTGTTTTGTTTATACATATTTCTACATTCATTCTGGCTCCTGTTTTCTGTTTGCATACTTTACTCCAGTGTATTTAATTTTGTAACTGGTGCAGTAAGAGTTTCATAGCTCCAAACTGTCCCTCTTTTGGAGGCGCAGTCCCTCTTTGGGAACCCATTCCCCCATTCCCCCTGACCCTCTTTCCTCCTTATTTGCCCCTCTTGCAGGACTCATGTACTTTATCTACTGAAAAAATGTGTTTAAATGAGATATTTCTTATTTTCAAATGCTAATATGAAGGAAAATTAACCAGGATATTGTGATTTGAATTATAAAACATATTTTTCTTATGAAATCTTTATGGTATACGTGACTAGGGGTGTGCAGGAGGCGTGATTAGGGGTGGGGAAGGGTTGTGGCTTAAGTGTCCCTCTTTCTTATCTCAAAAAGTTGGGAGGTATGGAAATTTTTATCTCAGAGGCAGAGGAAAGATATTTCTTTAATGCTGGGCATACACGGGTCGATCTGGTGGCCGATTAGCCGCCGGATTGACTCCCGCCGCATCCCCGCTCGTCCTCGCGTGCGCCCGGATCGCTCGTCCCCGCTGGCGCTTCTTATCTTCCACTCGATTCGCCGCTATTGTCCGCCCGCGGGTATCGAGCGCGGAATCGATCCCTGTGATCATCGGAAACGTCGGATATTATCAATCGAGCCGCCTGCATCGAGCCGTGAATGCCCAGCATAACACAATGGATTCCTAATGTGAGATGTCTTGGTATGCTCCTATTTTATTTGATTAACATTACTCAGGTTTTATCCAAACCCAGGATAGACAGGATGTTCCTGAACTTCATATATGTATTTGTAAAAAGATAATCAAGGATAAAAGTCTTCTTGGGTTAAGTTTATAGTAGTATAGAGCAGAAACAAGTAAGGGATATGAGAGTTGTCCAAAGGATTTATAATGTTAACACTGACTACCAGATATTCAGGTGTCCCTATACACACCCAACGCAAGGTGATGAAAACCAATGACGCAGAAACAACTTTACCGGGGATGTCATTGGGAAGACTTGTCATTTCCACACACCAATATTCCAAACTACCAACTCAGTTAAATACTGAGCACGCAAGTGGAAATTGCATTATTCACGACATGCAAGCATTCATTAGAACAATGTCGTTCAAACAACATTGAACACACGTGGCCAACTGCATGATATCTGCCCAACAGTCATCTGAGTTGATCTGCTGGATGGATCGGGCAAAGTGTCTGATCCAAGTGCTTGCTTGGCTACATTTTTTCTCATATTGGTCATCCGATACAGCAAAATCTGTCACTTGTCAGACATTTCAAATGACTTGAGTTTAGCATGTGCATAGGGCTTAAAGAGAAACCGTGACTAAGAATTGAACTTCATCCCAATCAGTAGCTGATACCCCCTTTCCCATGAGAAATCTATTCCTTTTCACAAACGGATCATTAGGGGGCTCTCTGGCTAATATTGTGGTGAAATCCCCCCACAAGAAACTCTGAAGACCATGGTCCTGGCAGTTTCCTGTCTGTGAACCTTGTTGCATTGTGGGAGATAGCTGTTCACAGCTGTTTTCAACTGCCAAAAAAAGGAAGCAGCAGCTATATCACCTGCCAGCAGTAAAAATGTCACCATGTGATAAATGTCAGAATGTAAATCAGGGATTTACAATGGGCAAACAATGACTAAATCATTTATACATAATTATTGTAAAAATGAAGCACTTTTTTGATTACATTATTTTCACTGGAGTTCCTCTTTAAAGGGAACCTAAACTGAGAGGGATATGGATGTTTCCTTTTAAACAATACCAGTTGCCTGGCAGTCCTGCTGATCTATTTGGCTGCAGTAGTGGCTGAATCACACCCCTGGAACAAGCATGCAGCTAATCCAGTCTGACTTCAGTCAGAGCACCTGATCTGCATGCTTGTTCAGGGGCTGTGGCTGAAAGTATTAGAGACACAGGATCAGCAGGAGAGTCAGGCAATTGGTATTATTTTGAAAGAAAAAATCTATATCCTTCTCAATTTATGTTCCATTTAAGTCCTGGACATTACAGACTTATAGCTCTGGAGTATTTTTTTCTAATGATCCGAATATTATCATATTTCCCTGCACCTCATGAAATCCTCCTCCCAATAGCACAAGAATTTCTAAGGTTTAATTAGATACTGGAATTGATTAATGACTGGTCTATTTAACTTCCCAACATAACATATGCTGTACAGGCTTGGAAAGTGGTAGGACAGTGGGCTTTGCAACTCTGGGGCAAGTGGATCTCTGAGGGTCCATAAATGTTAAAAGATGTCTTGTGTCTAGAGCACACATGTCAAACTCCGGCCCGCGGGCCAAATCTGGCCCTCAGAGCCATTACATTTGGCCCTTAAAGAGAATCTGTATTGTTAAAATCGCACAAAAGTAAACATACCAGTGTGTTAGGGGACATCTCCTATTACCCTCTGTCACAATTTCGCCGCTCCCCGCCGCATTAAAAGTAGTCAAAAACAGTTTTAAAAAGTTTGTTTATAAACAAACAAAATGGCCACCAAAACAGGAAGTAGGTTGATGTACAGTATGTCCACACATAAAAAATACATCCATACACAAGCAGGCTGTATACAGCTTTTCTTTTGAATCTCAAAAGATCATTTGTGTGTTTACCTTCTGTCCCCTTCTTCTCTCATGCACTGAACATTACAGGCTTCCTGCAGACAGCTCTGCCTGTGCCTGTGTTTGTAATCCCTCAGTATGTGTCAGCCAGCTACTTTCACAGCCTATAACAGAGGAGGATTTTTATCCAGCACTCTTCTATCACTGATAAGATAGCAGAGAAGCTGCTGGCTTATGTAAATAAAACACACACTGGAGTGTGCATAGAGGAACAGACCAGCACGGAAGAGTTGGCAGCCTTCCAGACACAGGCCGACAAGTCTGACAGGGGAAAGATACATTGATTTATTACAGAGACCGTGATAGTACAAAGTGCTGCAGTGAGCCAGAACAGATTAGAATAGGTTTAGGAACTTGTAGGATGGTAGAAAAAACGTTGTAATTTTTGTTACAGAGTCACTTTAAGTGGTTACCCCAATTTGCATTAAGTTTGGCACATTCTAGACCACCAGGGAAGCTATATTAGATTTGAAGCCCTAGAACACCAGGGAAGACATTTGGGGGAGGTAGGGGCCAAGCACTAAACACTAGGGAACTGTATGGGGAAGGAGGGGGGCACTAGACACCAGGGAACTGTATAGAAGGAGGAGGACCACTAGATGCTGTGAAACTTTATATGGGTTGGAGAAGAGCCATTAGACACCAGGGAACTTTATAAGGGAGGAAGGTGACCAGTAGACATTTAGGTTGGCCCATGACTAGGTGCCAGTGTTTAATTTTGGCCCACTTTGAGTTTGACACCCCTGGTCTAGAGGAACATATTGCATTAACTAAGAGAAGTCACCTTCATTGGATTTTTCAATACAGTATCTGAGTCTGATGCAGTGGCCTACTTCTACATAGGTAGCTCCCTCTTCTTCCTTCCTACCCAAGCTCTACGTCAAAAGGCACACAAGTCATGGAACTGAAATCCAATATTTACAACACCTCAACAACAGCAGGGTAAGGAGGAAATCCAGAAAAGGACTGAATTAAGAGACCATGCTCACAGCACTGCAGAGATAGAGATGTTATATAGGAAAGTAGCAAGTAGAAGAAATGGGCAATTAATAGATTTATAGATACAGTATAAGACCAGCAGCACATTGCCACCAGCAGTGGCTGGGTAGTGTACTGGTTAATGGCTCTGCCTCTGACACAGCAGACCAGGGTTCTTCCTTTTTAGTAAGCCTGCACCTATTCAGTAGGAGACCTTGGGCAAGACTCCCTAACACTGCTACTGCCTATAGAGCACACCCTAGTGGCTGCGGCTTGCTTTGAGTCTGCCAGGGGAAAAGCGCAATATAAATGTTCTGTGTCTTCACCAGTAGAAGAAATGGCAGATTTTTTTTTGTTAATCCAGTTCAGGTTTGCTGAACTACTTATGATAACCCCAGTGGTGATGCTTAGGCATGCCAAAGTATGGTAAATCAAGCTCCATGTGTTTTTTTTATAGATTGATCCAGCTCCCATGCTATTTACATATCACCGTCTCACTTTGTGTCTTCTTATTTCATATACTTGATGTCTATTTGTTAATCAGCTCTGTGTATTTAGCTTTCTTTTTCTCAACTCATGAATCAGCCTGGCCATACTATTCCTTGTCTGGTCTGAGGATTCCTATACCCACTTCCAGTATTTGGTTCTTGAATGCAGTTCCTTTTCCAGTTTCCATTATCCCTGTTTCTGTGTTTTCTTCCTTTATTTAGTTCCTCTATTTTGTATCCTATTCCCTGATATTGAATTCTGCTTCTCCTGGAGAGGTTCCAAGTATAATGCCCCTGCTTCTCCGTAACTCCTGGCTATGACCTTAAAGTGGATATAGAGCAACCGCTTCTGTCTGCTGTCTACATTGATTTTATGCTGATCTCCAGCTATGCCTGCATGCCCTAACCTTTGTCTATCTTCTATCAGGACTCTGTTTGCTGCTACTTATTGTTCTGCTCTCTGCCATCTGTACTATCAGCTCTTGCATGTCAGTCAAACCCATAAGCTGCAAACTCAGACAGCTGTGCAACTACGTTCCATCCATGAACCCTTATGGAGAGATAAAGGCTAGACTCCTATGCTAATGTCTGTCACTGCCTACCATTTATGATGACAAAGTATTTCACCTAGATGTGCCCAAACCTCCAAAAATATGCATAAGGACTTTGCTGACCTATTCACAATGGAAAAAAGGGGAGGACAGATTTTTCCATCTAGAGTTTGCACAAGAATCAGAATTAATTTATTTGGCCAAGTAAGTTTGCACAAGGAATTTGACTTGGCAGTTGCTTAACAGGCACAAACAAAACAATACAAGGACATATATATATATATATATATATATATATATATATATATATATATATATATATATATATATATATATATATATATATATATCACAAGTCAGGACAGTATGTAAGTTCTAGTGGCAGCAAACAGGGTGAGAAAGAAGCGTTTATTTACAGTTCTGTGCTGAATGCTTTCCAGGCCTAGCAGCTCTAGCGTGTTTGTGCATTAAGCATGACTACTGCCTGTGGGAAAAAGCTGTTCCTATGTCTAGAAGTTTTAGTTGCGATGGACCGGAATCTTACTCCTGAAGGCAAGAGATGGAAGATGAAGTGGGCAGGGTGAGAGGGATCAGAGGCAATCTTGGTCGCTCTTTTCCTGCACCTGCTAGCATAAAGATACTGCAGGGAAGGTAAGCTACAGCCAATTATCTTTTCCGCTGTTCAGATGTAGAGTGGGGCCGAACCTCCGATTTTAGGTTCACGAACCGGGTTTGCGAACTTCCGCGTAAGGTTCGGTTCGCGTAAAAGTTCGCGAACCGCCATAGACTTCAATGGGGATGCGAACTTTGAAAAAAAAAAAATATGCAGGCCACAAAAGTGATGGAAAAGTGGAGCCCGTACTGAGGAATGCAGGACCTGGGGAGGGCGGACATGATGGGGTTAACTTGCCCCCAGCGGAGAAGGGGTTAACAGCTTGGCCGTTAGTCATAGGGGAGTGGTTCAAGGAGTGTGGAGAGGAAGGAGGCGGGACCGGCGGGAAAGAAGGATACTGTACAGGGTGGGCGGAGTAAGGCCCACAAGGAGACTGATCCCGGAGAAGCTGCAAGCTAGGAGTCTGCCTGCAGCAATCTCACAAAAATGGACGTGGAGGCCCTGATCAGTAGGATCCGGCAAGAGGCGGCCACCAGGGGAGCTGACTGGATCTCTGGCCAGTTCAGCGCGCTGGACACTGCTCCAGCTCCGGCCGCGGCATCAGCGAGGGCTCGGCGTCCACCCGATCGCCTCAGTCCAGATGCCTCCCCCAGGGCTCAGCGCCAGAATGGGAGCCCCATCCGGGACCCTCCAGCCCCACCTGCAAAGCGCAAGAAGCACAGCGGCAAGCAGGGGGCTGGGAGGAATCCTCAGCAGCGGCGGAGCTCTTCCGGCAAGGCCCCTACACACACCTCCCCCAGGGCCCAGCCGGCGTCATCTAGTGCCTCTCCAGCAGCTGCTCCCAAGAAAGGGAGCAGGCCTGCTCAGCGCGGGAGCAACTCCAGGGCGGGTGCCTCCACCCGCAGTAAGACGGCGGCCACATCCGGGGGGCCGGCTCAGCCTTCTAGACCATCGTCCTCAGGCCAGGCCGGGCCTTCTACGGCTGCCACCTCCGGGCAGGCCTCTTCCTCCGGTCAGGCCGCACAGCCTGCTGTGCACAGCACAGCGGCAGCTCACCCCGAGCTGGCTTCCCCCCCCCCAATCATCCCCCCACGCATCGCAGGCAAAAAGGCTACCCAGAAGTCGAGAGGACACCGACCGGGAGAAGAAGGTTCCGGAAGCCCTCCTCGAGGAGTCGCCGGGGTTTCCCCCAGGCAGAGCTCTAGCTCCTCCTCGGAGGGTGAAGTTTCTGATGGTGACCACCCTGATGGCTCTGGAGCATCGGCTGGCCTGGGCTCAAGCTCGGTGCAGCCAGGTGAGATGTTAAACTTGCTTTTGGGTGGTAGTAGGGCAGGTTTAGGTTTAGATGCTGGTGTGAGATCTACTGTTGTGTCTGCTGCTGCTGTTTCCCCTCCTGCTAATGTACCCCCTCCTGCTTCTGCTTTGGCTTTGTTTAATACACTGCTATTGGGCTTGCGAGAGGTGTTACAGGCCTCCTCGCCCGCCGCGGCAGCTGCACCTAGTCCGTTATCAGCGTGGGTGGGTTCGCAGGGGCAGACAGTGGTAGCGCCTCCTGTTCCGGTATCGGCAACCCCTATGCCGATGGGGGGAATGGTTTTAACACATACGGCCCCTTCCCTTTCTAACTCTCCACCCACTAGTGTAGCATTGGTGTCTCCCCCTCCTCTCATGCCCGTCAGTGCGGTGGGGCAGGTGGTGGACCCGGCCCAGACTACTTCGTCCCCTGCAGTGGTGGTACCAGTGCAGGGAGTTATATCCCCCTCCCCAGCAGCTGATCAGGTGAGAATGGCCGATTCGGCAAAAGGGGAGGTTTATCTGTGTTTTGAAGGGCCACTGGGGTTGCACTTAAAACCTGAAGTTAAGGAACGGATCTGGAGGGGAGATTACGTGGAGATTTTCTCGTTGCTTCCTCTAGAGAAGTTTAACTTGGATCGGGCAAAACCCAATGAGAGCAGGAAGGAGGAGGAGGAACGGCGACGCTATCGTTTGATTCCGCGTACGTTCCAAAACTGGCTGTAGGCTTTTTCTATTTTGGCGAGTGTTATAGGCGAACGGCACCCGGAGTGCTGCTCTGCGTTGTTCTGCTACCAGGAGGGTATCGGGAAGGCTTATCGGGCTTACGGCGGCAGTGCCTGGCTACGGTACGATGAGCAGTTCCGACAACGCAAGGCAGTTCGTCCTTAGGTTCGTTGGGATCACAAAGATATTATGCTTTGGATGGAACTGACGATGCCGTCGGGCCGCAGTGGTCAGCCCTTTCAGAGCGGGGCCAGCGGTTCGGGTACATCCGGACAGCTGGCAGCAAAAAATCCACGTGGAACGGCTATTCAGCGGTTTGGTCACAATGGAATGCTTTGTTGAGACAAAGCGGCGCGGTGGCCTCGTCAGAGGACCGGCTTTGCCTGTTGTTCCATTTTATGGCAAGTAATGGAGCGGCGGGGGTTTCACCTTCGGCTTTAACCAAAAAAATTGCGGCTCTTGCATTTTTGTTTAAAATGCAAGGAGTTCCGGATGTTACAAAAGACCCGCGAGTACGCATGGCCCTAAAAGGTTATCGGGCTGGGGCCGTGAGGCGCGACGTGCGCCGGCCCGTGTCTTTTGTACTATTGTCTAGCATGTGTGTGCGGATACCTGAGGTTTGTTTTTCAATGTACGAGTCTCGCTTGTTTGTGGCTGCTTTCTCCCTTGCTTTCTTTGGGGCTTTTAGAATAGGAGAGTTAGTTAGCTTGAGCAAATCAAAACCGGGGGGTTTATTACAAGGTGATGTGTCAGTGTCAGAAGAGTCAGTGTTGATACACTTGCGCAGGTCGAAAACAGATCAGCTCGGTAAGGGCAGAGTGATTAACCTTTTTCCGGTACAGGGGGCACCTTTTTGCCCGTTAGAATCGGTTAGGAATTTTTTGGAAGTTAGGCCAAAAGGGGGAATTGTCTTTCTTTGTCATGAGGATGAGTCCCCATTGCCACGTTTTCAATTTGTGGCGGTTTTCCGGAAACTGCTTCGGCTCCTCGGGCACGACCCTCTCAGCTTTGCATCCCATTCCTTCCGGATTGGGGCTGTGACTGAAGCTGCCAGGTGGGGCCTTAGCAACTCCTGGATTAAAAAGATCGGTCGCTGGGAATCAGCTCGTTTTCTTTCTTATGTTCGGCCCCACCTTTTATGAATATGTGATGTTGTTTTTTCTGTTGCTTTACTTCCTACTGGATGTTGTATTTGTTATGTGTTTCAGATGCCCTGCCGTGCCTGGTTTGGATCCTTGGCCACTCATACGTGGCCTGGGGAGCTCGGCGTGCGGGAGCAAGGCCTGAGGGCCGGCAGCTGGGCATACCACGAGCACAGGCACGTGTGCGTTGGATCGGGTTCCCTGGTATGGTATGGGCCAGGGTGGTCCCAGAGGTTCACCGCTTTGCCAGGCTTGATCGCCCCCCGGACATATTAGTTATTCATGCGGGCGGCAACGATCTGGCCCCATACTCCACAAGGCGTATCATAAGAGACATCAAATTTGATTTCTTGCGCTTGCGAACCAGTTTTCCGTCTACAATAGTAGTTTGGTCTGAGGTGGTGGGCAGACAAAAATGGAGACAAGCTAGGTCAGTGGATAGGGTGAACAGGGCACGCAAAAAGCTCAATAGAGAGGTGTCCAGGTTTGTGGTCCGTAATGGGGGGGGGGTAGCTGTGCGGCATGTGGACCTGGAACTGGATACTTCCAGATTCCTAAGGATGGATGGTGTCCACCTGAACGCGGTGGGCATGGATCTTTGGACTTTGGCACTCAGCGAAGGAATCCAGGGGGCCCTTAGGTTGTGGTGGGCCGCGCAGGCATGAGGTTTCCTGCCGGCTCGGTGTGGAGGGGGTCTGGTATCCGGAGGTGGTCAAGAGCTGGTTGGTGAGGTGTTCGCCTTGGTGCGCTCACCTACGAAGAAATGCAACGCTTAAGAGACTGCTATGTTGGGCGGAAGGCAGCTGTCCCCGAGCTGGAGCTCGTGGCTGGGGGCCAGTGTTAGGAGCTGCTTTCCTTCAGTTTAATTGGTTCATTCGTTTTGGTCCTCCGGATCCCTTCCCCATTTAACTTTTGCACTATTGTTAATTTGTTCAATAAAGACTAAGGGCTGCTCTGGCCTTTTATTCCCACGTTATACTGGAGTCATGTGTGTTTTTGCTATGAAAGATGGTGTGGGGATATAGGGGGTGCAGGGTGAGGTAAAATTTAAGGTGGGAGGCTAATAGTGTATGCCCTCATCAAGTGGAGCCCGTACTGAGGAATGCAGGACCTGGGGAGGGCGGACATGATGGGGTTAACTTGCCCCCAGCGTAGAAGGGGTTAACAGCTTGGCTGTTAGTCATAGGGGAGTGGTTCAAGGAGTGTGGAGAGGAAGGAGGCGGGACCGGCATGAAAGAAGGATACTGTACAGGGTGGGCGGAGTAAGGCCCACAAGGAGACTGATCCCGGAGAAGCTCCCTCCCTCCCTCCCTACAAAAAATGTCTATAGGTTGTTGTTTGTTTTTTCCGTTGTTTGTGTGTTCTTTGTCATTGCAGCCGGAGGGGGTCTGGTATCCGGAGGTGGTCAAGAGCTGGTTGGTGAGGTGTTCGCCTTGGTGCGCTCACCTACGAAGAAATGCAACGCTTAAGAGACTGCTATGTTGGGCGGAAGGCAGCTGTCCCCGAGCTGGAGCTCGCGGCTGGGGGCCAGTGTTAGGAGCTGCTTTCCTTCAGTTTAATTGGTTCATTCGTTTTGGTCCTCCGGATCCCTTCCCCATTTAACTTTTGCACTATTGTTAATTTGTTCAATAAAGACTAAGGGCTGCTCTGGCCTTTTATTCCCACGTTATACTGGAGTCATGTGTGTTTTTGCTATGAAAGATGGTGTGGGGATATAGGGGGTGCAGGGTGAGGTAAAATTTAAGGTGGGAGGCTAATAGTGTATGCCCTCATCAAGATGTTTCAAGGGGTCTAACACCTGGACCCCCAGGTGGAGGAGTGGGATACATGCCAAAAGTCCCCGGGAAAAATCTGGATTTGACGCAAAGCAGCGTTTTAAGGGCAGAAATCACATTGAATGCTAAATGACAGGCCTAAAGTGCTTTAAAACATCTTGCATGTGTATACATCAATCAGGTAGTGTAATTAAGGTACTGATTCACACTGACACACCAAACTCACCGTGTAACGCACCGCAAACAGCTGTTTGTGTAGTGACGGCCGTGCTGGACTGGTGCGCACCATGGCGAGAACAGGTATGCAGTGGCGGGTTCACTGAACAGAACAGGTATGCAGTGGCGGGTTCACTGAACAGAACAGGTATACAGTGGCGGGTTCACAGAACAGGTATGCAGTGGCAGGTTCACTGAACAGGTATGCAGTGGTGGGTTTACTGAACAGGTATGCAGTGGTGGGTTCACTGAACAGGTATGCAGTGGTGAGTTCACAGTACAGGTATGCAGTGGTGGGTTCACAGAACAGGTATGCAGTGGTGGGTTCACAGAACAGGTATGCAGTGGTGGGTTCACAGAACAGGTATGCAGTGGCAAGTTCACTGAACAGGTATGCAGTGGTGGGTTCACAGAACAGGTATGCAGTGGTGGGTTCACAGAACAGGTATGCAGTGGCAGGTTCACTGAACAGGTATGCAGTGGTGGGTTCACTAAACAGAACAGGTATGCAGTGGCGGGTTCACTGAACAGAACAGGTATACAGTGGCGGGTTCACAGAACAGGTATGCAGTGGCAGGTTCACTGAACAGGTATGCAGTGGTGGGTTCACTGAACAGAACAGGTATGCAGTGGCGGGTTCACTGAACAGAACAGGTATACAGTGGCGGGTTCACAGAACAGGTATGCAGTGGCAGGTTCACTGAACAGGTATGCAGTGGTGGGTTCACTGAACAGGTATGCAGTGGTGGGTTCACTGAACAGGTATGCAGTGGTGAGTTCACAGTACAGGTATGCAGTGGTGGGTTCACAGTACAGGTATGCAGTGGTGGGTTCACAGAACAGGTATGCAGTGGTGGGTTCACAGAACAGGTATGCAGTGGCAGGTTCACTGAACAGGTTCACTGAACAGGTATGCAGGTACTGAACAGAACAGGTATGCAGCCAGGAACAAGCTAAGCCTAACTAATCTTTCCCTATGAGAGACAGTCTGCAGCAGCTCGCCCTACTCTCACTAACGCAGGCACACGAGTGAGCGTAATGGCCGCCGCTGCCTGCCTTGTATTAGGGGGGGAGTGGCTCCAGGGGCTAGTGTAGCCTAATTGGCTACACTGGGCCTGCTGACTGTGATGTAGAGGGTCAAAGTTGACCCTCATGGTGCATTATGGGGCGAACCGAACTTCCGCAAAAGTTCGCCTGCGGGACGCGAACGCGAACCACTGAAGTTCGCATGGAACCGTTCGTAGGTGAACCGTATGGCCCAACTCTATTCAGATGATGCGCTGTAGTCCCACCTTTTTGAGTACTGAGCAGGAGCTAAACCATACAGTCGTAGATAATGTCATGATGGATTTGATAATCGCAGTGTAGAACTGCACCATTAATTTTTGTGGTAGGGCAAACTTTTTCAGCTGCCGTAGGTGTTACATCCTCTGCTCTGCTTTCTTGATGATAGTGACAGTATTGTTGTCCCATTTTAGGTTGTTTGAGATTGTGGACCCAAGAAACTTGAATGATGAACCCTGGTTATTGTAGATCCATTTATGGTTAGGGGGAGATGCTGGAGGGGGGGGGGGGGATAGATCTTCTAAAGTCTATTATCATCTCCAAGGTTTTAAGATCATATAGTTTTTGCTGCTGCACCAGGAGGTAAACTGTTGAACTGCATGCCTGTATGCTGTCTCGTCCCCATTTTGTATGAGACCAACTACTATTGTAACACCTGCATACTTCAGAGCCTTTATAGTTGGATCTGTGGAGATGCAATGATTGGTGTACAGTGAATAGAGCAGTGAGGAAAGCACACAGCCCTGGGATACTCCAGTACTGACAGTCAGAGAGCTTGATGTGTGTTTCCCAAGTCTAATTTGCTGTCTCCTGTCGGGTAAGAAATTGGTTATCCATTTGCAGATGGATTCAGGTATGTGTAGCTGGGAGAGCTTGCTGTGTAGCAGCCATGGAATCATGGTATTAAATGCAGAGCTTAAATCTATGAATAAAATCCTGGTGTAGGTTCCCAGAGTGCCTAGATGCTGTTGTACATAATGCATACACATGATTATGCATGTTTATGCTAAGAGGTGTTGGCAGCTTAACAGCTGGGATCTCTGTTACCACCTGCATTCTCTAGTGTCACTAAGCAAGCATGGCATGTGTAGTCACCAAGAATCCTGCCTGCAGCAAGAGGCCTTGAGAGGTTGCCAGACCTGAGTCCAAGGTGGCTTTTTAAATCCTGGTCTTAGTAAGTATGTACAGTATTTTTCATACCATAAGATGCTCCTGACCATAAGATGCACCTACAGAAGGTTTAGAGGACTAAAACCCGGGGAACAATAAAAATAGGATACCTGGTGCATCCATGGTGCAAACGCATCTTTTGGATATTCTCACCCTAATTATTATGTCCCTTTATACCTCATGTCCCCCTAGTACCTCCTGTGCCCTCCTTGTACCACTTGTGTGCCCCTTTGTCCCCTTTGTACCTTTTATGTCCCTGGTGTTGCCCTCTGTCCCCTGTGTCTTCTTCCATCCCCCTGTGTCATCCTCTGTCTTCCTGTGTTCTCCTCTGTCTGTACCTTCTGTGTTGTGTCCCCCTGTGCTGTGTCCTTATGTGTTCCTCTGTGCTGTGTTTCCCTGTGTTGTGTCCCCCTGTGTTGTGCCTTTCTGTACTGTGCAATCCTGTGTCCCCTGTGCTGTGCCCGAGAGACCACTGACACCTGTTATAAAATGGGTGGTTGTGACTGGCGGGTCTGGCGGACAGGGTCCCCTGCCTGATTGTTTGTGTTATGCACAGCTGCAGCCATGTATTGAGCCTCTCTCCTCGTCTCCTGCACAGCAGTCAGCTGCAGCCATTTAATGAGCCTCTCTCATCTGGCTCTGCAGGTTTATGGATCTGCAGTCTTTCCCGGTCCCACCCTTAGCTGCCCGGCTCCCAAGTCACTAGTAGTCAATAGTAGTGACTGGTGGCAGCAGACCAGTATAGTGAACGTGTTGTGAGATGGACAACTGTCGCAGGACTGAATTGTATTATTCAGACCATAAGCCATTCTCCCCTAACCACACACACACACTTTTGGGGGAGAAAAAGTGTGTCTTTGCCGCCAATCTCTTCCTGAAGCCCCTATGTTATGTACCATGTGGGTTGGTATAGTTCAGGCAGCAGAACCTCACTCAGTACAGGTGCCAAATTCGTACTGTACCAGCATGCATGGGTGGCAAGGGGTTAAAAAGGCATGGGGGAAAGGAGGGGGGCTATGTTTTTTCTTTATTTAACCAGAAAATAGCATGTGTATACAGTAGCATTGTGGCCTGGCAGCAAAGTCGCTTCTGTCATTTAACTGCAATAAAAACTATTTTTCCTCTTGTAACTTTAAAATCGACTTTCTCATTAACTACAAGATCGTTTTGAAAAATGTTCTTTACTTTTTTCCCACCATTCTCCTTAACATACCTAAAAATTTGGTGAAGACTGCATGTATGGGAGCTTTGCTATTGACCACAGAAGTCGGCATCATTGATTTCAATATAAAATGTAAAATTTGTTCTGAAATCAGGTGGCAATTCCACTAAAAATTCTCTAACCAAGAAAGAGCCCTAACTTGAGATTCTCCCCTGCTCATCCCTAGTACAGAACAGTAAAATGAGCTCTTCCATATCTGGCAGCCAGACTACCATACCTAAATCTGGAGTTTAGATTGTGTCTTTGTCTCATACTTTAACATTATGCCGGGAAATAAAGACAGTGGATGCAGTGTATTGAGGGAGATGACACTACTTCATTATCCCAGTTGCCCACCTCCCCCGCCCCTGCATTGTAGTTGGCAGCAAGTGTGCTTGTTATGTGGGTAAAGCAGAATGCGTGGTAGCACAGACTCCTACAAATGTATTTTTAAGAACAATACGCCTACTACAACTTGGCTTATGTGTGTAAACACAATGTTCAATGACAAATGGCAGAACATTATTTTTTTATACTTGTACATTTTTGGCTGGTTATACATGCTAGTTTATAACAAGAAAATGAGAGAAATTACTTAAAAGGCAACTTGGCCTGGAACTTCGGTTATAGGCAAGCAGGGGTGTTGCTAGGCTCCTTGGAGGTCCGAGGCACCTTGTGGCACCAAGGATAAAGGTGCACACTCTTCCACCAAGGATAAAGGAAGAGTGTGCACAGCATATGTATGACATGATATGGGTGGAGCCAACTGTAATGTAACAGTGCAACTCTGAGTCAGAGTCAGCCCCAAAATGCAGGTATGCAAAGTAACCCTAACAATAATTAGACAATGAACTCCCCCCTCCCCCCTCCCCAAAATAAATAAGTAAATAATTTATTTATTGTACCCCACATATGAAATGCAGTAAAGTGTTACCCACATATAAAATTAAGCAAAGGTTACCCTACATATGAAATGTAGCAAACGTTACCCCCACATATGAAATGCAGAGACACAGCATATGTTATCCCCCTTATGAAATGCAGTAAACATTACCCCACATAAGAAATGCATAAAACTATAACACTGTACCCCACATAGGCAATGCAGCAAACAATACTAAACATACGCAATGCAGCAAACATTACACTCCACGTGCAATGCAGTAAACATTATGCTCCATATAAAATGCAGACAACACAATACCACATAAGAAATGCAGCACATGTTACCCCAGAAATGAAAGACAGCAAACATTATCTGCCACATATGAAATGCATCAACCATTACCGCATATGAAATGCAGCAAACGTTACCCCACACCACCACCACAAATCAAGGCATTGCTGGTTTCTTAGGTTTTCCCATTTCGTGTAGATAAAGTTGTCCAAACCTTCTAGAATTTTCAAAAAATTACAATAAATGAATTGGAAGAAAAGTGCAGTGCAAAAATGTGGTCAAGACTTAAACTTCATACACATGGACGGCCACCATGGCCAAGAATTTAGCAGGCGTACAGTGACCTGCAACCCCTAAAGTGTTGACTTGGCCAAGCACTTTCATATAGCTGCTCTGAGCACTCAGCTTGCCACATAAAGCTACTAACTTTTGACCTGAAGAAGTTGGATCTGGCCTGTGAAATGCATTATCTATAGTGTTTCTAATATATATTGTTTTCTTTAGCTAGTTGTTTGACTTTTTGAGGTAACCCACTATATTTATTTTACACTGGTTTTAGATCTAAAATAATGACAGCTTAATTAGCACAGTATTGGCACCAGTCATATAATTGTTATGCAGGCCTTTTTGGTACTTAATAAGCAGTTTCCATTTAGATTTTAAAATTGCAATCCATCCCTTTCTTAATGGAACTAAAAGTTGTGTATAAGAACTCTCTAAAGTACGCGTACGTTAAAAAGGGGCGCTGGGAAAAAAGGGCGCCGGGTTTTTAACGATAAGCATGGATAACGTTTAAAATTGTATTGTACTGTATTTCGTTTAAAATTATTGTTTTTTAAAGTTATAAATCATTAAATAATGTGCATTAAATCGGCAATTGTAAAAACGTTAATCGTTTAAATAGTGAAACGTATAATAACGTTTAAATAAAAAATTACTAAGTAACCCTCCCTGTACCTACCCCTAACCCCTAGACCCCCCTGTTGATGCCTAAACCTAAGACCCCCCCTGTTGGTGCCTAAGTAACCCTCCCTGTACCTACCCCTAACCCCTAGACCCCCCTGTTAGTGCCTAAACCTAAGACCCCCCTGTTGGTGCCTAAACCTAAGACCCCCCTGTTAGTGCCTAAACCTAAGACCCCCCTGTTGGTGCCTAAACCTAAGACCCCCCTGTTGGTGCCTAAACCTAAGACCCCCTGTTGGTGCCTAAACCTAAGACCCCCCTGTTGGTGCCTAAACCTAAGACCCCCCTGTTGGTTTTTTCGTTTAAAAATAATGTAAAAAAAAAAAAAAAAAAAGGTACTGTTTTTCGTTTAAAAATAATGTTTGGAAAAAAATATTGTACTGTTTTTCGTTTAAAAATAATATTTAAAAATGTATAAATCATTAAATAATGTGTAATCATGAGAAACAGTAATAAAACATTAAGTCTCCGGGCGCCGCTTTTAAAACGTTAGTTTTCTCCGGCGCCCTTTTTTCCTATCGGGCGCCCATTAAACGATATTTATTATAGTATGTATTTCACCAGAAGGAGAGAGAATTCCAAGAATCGCCGGCACCCAACAGGCTGCTGCACAGTACCTGGATTCCAAAAGCTGGCTTGGTGCTCACAACAAAGACATCAATATGGCAATAGAAGAAAAGACAGCGCTGGGCACTCAAGCTGATGCTTAAGGTTTATTTTCCACAGATACAAACAGACATTGCAATGTCTGTTTGTATCTGTGGAAAATAAACCTTAAGCATCAGCTTGAGTGCCCAGCGCTGTCTTTTCTTCTATTGCGATATTTATTATAGGAGTGAATGGTGGCGCCCGATTTGTCCACTAGCCTCAGGCGCCCGAATTTACTGTTACCCTAAAGTACAGTGTGCTAAGAATAGCCCTGTGGAGTCCTCTCCTGGAGGTGTCACAGGAAGCATCTGCCTGGCTTTCCTATGTCTAAAAACAGCACTAAGAGCAAAGTGGGGCCCAACTCCTTTGTAATGTCTATGGATTTGAAATGTAATATTCAACATGAACATATGGATGCGGTGTTTGTATGCCAACATACTTTTTACCTTGAACCATGTCTACACTGAATAGTTTAATTTTTTACAAACTGCACTGCACCAGATGTAGAAACACCATTAGGACTTGATGCTTTTTATGGAAATGTTTCAGGCTTCCAGGGAATATGATCCATTCACTGACCTGGCAATCAGTGAACTGGTTAAAAGCTTCTTCTAGACTCCATCTGGAGCTCTCATGAGGGCACTTATGCACGTTGAAGTCACATCACATGTCCATAAATGATAGTCAGCAGTGTAGAAATTATATTGTGAGGGATTTAAAGCCCTCTTCCAGGAGCAAATCTATACCTTGATCTGTGCAGGCGCTCAGTATTGTTTACAGTTTTTCATAGACTTAATTAGCTAATGTCAAATAAATCACCTGTAAAATAAGTCATCAGGGGCCTAGACATTCACCACATCCTGTGCCACAGGTTGTCATTGCTATAGTCTTATGAATATCTTAGGTCTATAACTGCCTACTCAAAAATAGACTGGCCAGATCAGGGAAGTTGTTTACATGCAACATATTGACAGCAAATTCTTTCTCCTGTGGAAAACTAACATTTTCAATGAAACAAAGAAATCAAATGTGCTGGACCATATATTTATATATATACAGTATATCCTCTTGAAAATTAAGATATCCCCTGAAAGTAAGCCCTAGCAGGAATTTCGAGCATGCTTGAAATATAAGCTCTATTACGAAAGTAAGCCCTAGCTGCAGTAAGGGTAATAAAGTATGGCAACTTGAGTTTCTACTGGAGCCAATGGTCTCATGGGCAGGACCAAGGCTCCGTCATTGGGCCAATCACTGCACTCGCTGGTACTCAGCGAGTGCAGTGATCAGCCCAATAAAAGAGCCTTGGTCCCGCCTACAAGATTATCGGTTCCAGTAGAAGCACAAGTTTCCGTACTTCTTCCCCATAGGCTAAAGATCGGGGACCCAGTAGCATGGAGCTGGGGGGAAGAAGAGGATTAGGGGGGCATTGCAGGACACGGGGGACAGTGCGACATGGAGATAGGGGTAAGAGGAGGATGCAGGGGGGACATCGGAGGACACGGGGGACACTAGAAGGGCATAGGGTTACATGGGACACAGGAGTTTAGGTGATAGAGGAGGACACAGGTACAGAGGGGGACACTAAAGGTACAAATGGGACACAGGAGCACACAAGAGGTGGATCCAGCAAAGGAAAAGGTAGCACAGCAGGGAAGGCAGGAGGACACACAGCACAGGGACTTGTGTGTTCATAGAAATATAAGACATCCACTGAAAATAAGCCCTAGCACAACATTTGGAGCAAAAATTAATATAAGACACTGTCTTATTTTTGGGGAAACATGGTATCTACCTATGACCTTGGTAGAACTAACTTACAGTTGCAAAACACATACCCATTTATGAGTGGCAAATGCCTGAATGCCAATATGATTGCACTGGAACTGGAATGTAAACATAGATGTGGATGTACTGCTCTTTCAGCTGCGAAAGCCTTATTTTTACATAAAAAGGGTAACATTAAGCATTTTGATTACTAAGCTTTTTGAAGATATTTTTCGATCTGTACCTGGGGATGGGCTTTAAAAGAGCCCTGTATCAGTTCTTCAGAACGAAGAACTTGTATGGCTCGCAGCAGGAGGAAAATACAGCCTTGGGAGACAAGACTAATTCACCAAACAGCAGAAAGCATGTAAGTATGACCATAGCATATTCAATATGAGACTGTACAGGGCCAATCATAAAGTGATCAGGTGAGGTCTTCCGCTGGCATCCAGTAATCATTTTATTATGGGATCTGATTGCATTTAGATACTTCCTTGCCAGGCAATTCTTTGGAGAGGTCACTACAGAGCAGGAGACATGGCATTCTGCGGCATGTGCCCTCTGGTGGATTCTCTGTAGGAATTTATGTAGAACTTACTAAGACTGGTGATTTAGAGAGAACTGCTTGATAAGAAAGAGCTATTTTTCTCTTTTGTGGCCCTCTTTATCTCGTCTATAGCTAAATATGGCACACAGCACTGGCACCAACATGAATATAACACTGATGGGTGTGTGAAGGAGACATATACTTCAGACATGGGGAATTCCATGTTCCTTTTCTTCACTTGCCCTAATTATGTCATTAAGTTGAAATTACTGAAAGTACTTAGTTAGGAGGACAGAGGGAAGCAAGAGAGGCGTCTGACAGCCTTCACATGCTGCATGCCAGAAGATTACAGGGAAAAAAGCACACAGACAGTCGTCTTTCTTTCTTTCTTTCCAAATGTAGCGATCCTAATCACGGGGTCATTAAATTCTTCCTGTTAATCCCCACAGAATCTGTTTGTCTTCTTGGCCTTCTCTATCTTTCATCCCAGGAGCCAGACGCATCTTCCGAGTCAGTTACCTGAATGAATGAGCGAGGAGGCCTATCATTTCTCAGAAGTGGATATTTACACTCTGCAAGTGACATGATAAATTGTGATGTAAATATGGAATATACGCAACGGCAATACTTTCACCTCTCCCAGGCCACATATCTTGGCTCCAGGTTTCCTCAGGGAATTTCCACACATTGACTTATCCCTCAAATAAAAAAGCTTGGAAGTTATGCAGGTGGGAGCTTAACAGACAAAACTACCGTACTCGGATGAGATTGCGCCTCCTAGTGTTTAAAGTGAACCTGCACCGAGTAAAATTATTTAAACACATGATGAACATGCAAATGAATATTACATACTTAACTCCCCGTCAGTTCCTCTCAGAAGCTCACCATTTTCTTCTAACAAGGATCCTTGCCAGTTCTGACAAGATTTTGTCAGAACTGAAACATATCAGTTGCTGTTTTAAAGCAGTTGCTGTCAGTTATAACTGAAAGGACAACTGACGAGCAAGGTAATGTCCATGTTTCCCTTTGGCTCAGGTGGGCAATATTACAGTTTAATAGTGTGCGGATCTGGAAGCTGTTATGCAGTAATGGCTATTTTCAAAATGGAGGATAGAGAATTCAATCGATCACTTTGGACTAACAGGACGCGGGAAAGGAGAAAGAGATTGATGAGTAGTCTACACGGGAGGTAAGTATGACATGTTTATGTTTACTTTGACTTTTCAGTTCAGGTTTGCTTTAAAGGGTGTGGATTTATAGCATAATTATATTTAATAAGACAAAATAATTCTGAGACTTTCCCCCAAAAATGGGACACCCAAAATGTAAATGATTTTAACCACTTGAGGACCCACCCTTTACCCCCCCTTAAGGACCAGCGTTATTTTTTGTGATCTGTGCTGGGTGGGCTCTGCAGCCCCCAGCACAGATCAGCTGGCACACAGAGCGATCAGATCGCCCCCCTTTTTTCCCCCCTATGGGGATGATGTGCAGGGGGGGTCTGATCGCTCCTCCTGTCTGGCATGTTGCGGGGGGGGGCACCTCAAAGCCCCCCTCTGCGGCGAAATTCCCCCTTCCCTCTCCTATCTGCTCATCCCCGGTGATCGGGGCTGCACAGGACGCTATCCGTCCTGTGCAGCCAGTGACAGGCTGTCCCCTGTCACATGGAGGCGATCCCCGGCCGCTGATTGGCCGGGGATCGCCGATCTGCCTTACGGCGCTGCTGTACAATGTAGCGCCGTACAATGTAAACAAAGCGGATTATTTCCGCTTGTGTTTACATTTAGCCTGCGAGCCGCGATCGGCGGCCCGCAGGCTATTCACGGAGCCCCCCGCCGTGAATTGACAGGAAGCGGCTGCTTCCTGATTAATCAGCCTGCAGCTGGCGACGCAGTACTGCGTCGCTGGTCCTGCAGCTGCCACTTTGCCGACGCGCGGTATAAGTGCGTGGTTGGCAAGTGGTTAAACTCATATAAAGGGTACCTTCACATCCCTGCAATTTCTGACTCAGTTTTTCCAGGTTTTTTCATAGACACGATTTTTCACATCTGATTCCTCCTTTTCTGTTTGCACTTTTATGTGAATCATGTTGTATATTTCGGATGCGAAAATTTGCACAACAACGCATGTGAAATACAATGCCATTGACTTGCGTTTGATGTGTGTTTGTCCTGTGTTTGAGTATGGATAGTGTGTGGTGCATGTGTGTCCTGTGTGTGTATGTTCAGTTTGTGTACAGTCTGTTATGGATTGTGTGTCTATCCATATATGTCTCGTGACTGTATATGTATCAATACTGTATGTGTGAGTTTGTTCTATGTAGATCTCCATGAGTGGAATGGTGGTAAAGAAAACTCCATTAGGGCTGGGACTGCAATTTTGGCAGTGTTTTTGAATAGCCAACAGTCGCTGGTGATTCCAAAAGCTGCTTTTCTAATGTATCTAAATAGTGAGGAACCCACTAGTGTGATTGCGATTACAGTTAATTGCAGGGGATTTTTTAGCAATAGGTATTACAGTCCATTGCCTGGAGTGCCATTGGTCCAGGGGCCCCATGCTCCTGGATTAACCTAAGCCCACAAATGAAGCCCCACCCCCACAGGTGTTCTTTCACCTGCTTCTGCTGCGTCCGGGTAGCATAAGTTGCAGGCAGCTGCCATTGTGTCCCTTTGTGCCACCCCCTGTCCCCTTGTGCCTCCTTCTTTCGCCCTTTGTGCCATCTTCAGTCCCCACCTCTGCCCCGTTTATCCTTCTGTCCCCCTGTGCCTCCTTCTATCTCCATGTGCCTCCTTCAGTCTCACTGTGTCGCCTCTTACTTTCTGTGCCTCCTTCCATGCCCTTTTGTGCCTCCTTATGTCTCCTTCTGCCTCTGTAATGCTGGGGGGTCATACTTTCTGACCACCCAGCGCAACAAGGCTAAGAGCTGGATAATGAAAGAGGCTGCACAGGCTGCCCAGAGCAACTGCAGCTCTGGGCTTCTGATAAGACACAATGGCAGCGCAGTGCGATGTTGCGCTGCTCTTGTGATAGCAAACATTCAGACAGATACAAGACAGACTGGAGTGAGGTAGCCAATAGCAACCGCAGCAATGGCTACCTCACAAGGACAGGACTATGCTAGCTAAGCACAGGTGAACATGCTAAGCGCAACCTACCGAAATGTGATAAAAACTGCCTAGCTAAACACAGGATATCAACAGTTCGAGTACGTATATATCAGCGTCACTGATATATCACCGTAGCACGAATACAAGGAAAATAACAAACGCTGACTAGAATATGTATATATTGGTGATGAACCAATATATAACATAAGCAAGAGACTAGCTAGATCTGACTGGAGCAATACAGCGAACTAACTAGGCAATACAAACAATACAAATTCTCTGCACTAGAAGGAGTACGTATATATGTCCACGTGAGAAATATATAATCATAGCTCCACAAGATAACTGAACTAGAAGGTAGCAAGTCTAGGAATATATTTCACAGTATCAAAGGACCCAGTAACAACTTAGACAGAGCTGAAACTATGATGGGCAAGGTCTAAAAGGGGAGTCAGACTTTTATGCTGGCATCAGCCAATGGATGCAAGCATGCAAATATCCACACAGCTGAATGGCAATCATTCAATCCTGAGCTGGCTTGGTTACCATTTGCTAGCTGAAAGACTATCTGTACCAATGCATGAAGTCCTATGCAACAACATGCATGCAGGAAATCCAGGGCTATCTGGCTGCAGTTCAGCTGTAGTAAGCCATTGGTGGAATGACAGCAGCATTCTGAGCTGCCCAGAATTGCAGAGCAATTGCAAAAGACATTATTTTGTGACTCATTTCGAATGCACAACCGAATGCAGGCTGACAAGCCAGAACTGTCCGTTTGCGGCTCCACCGCAATGGACAGAACACGCCACAGGAGGAATCCTTACAGCCTCCTTTTGTCCCCTTGTGCTACCTGTGTCTTACTGTTCCTCCTTCGGTCTCTGCCTACGTTTGTCCTCCCGTGCATCCTTCTTTCCCCTTTTTTGTGCCTCCTTCTGTTCCCCATTTTGCCTCATTCTGTCCCCCATTGTGCCTCCTTTTGTCCCCCTTTGTGCCTCTTTCAGTTCCCCTGTGTGCCTCCTTCAGTACCCCTGTGCCTACTTCTGTTCTCCTTTGTGACTCATTCTGGCCCTCATATCTCCTTCTCTCCCCTCTGCCTCCCTCTGTCCCCCTGTGTGCCCCCTTCAGCCCCCCTGTGCCTTCTTCTGTTCTCCTGTGCCTCTTTCTGTCTCCCTTTGTGAATTCCTCCGTCCCCCATTGTGCCTCCTTCTGTCCCCCTTTGGAACTCCTTCAATCCTCCTTTGTGACGCCTTCTGACTCTTATGCCTCCTTCTGGCCCCCTTTGTGCCTCCTTCTGTACCCCATTGTGCCTCCTTCTGTCCCCCTTTGTGACTCCTTCAATCCTTCTTTTTGACTCCTTTTGGCCCTCATGCCTCCTTCTGGCCCCCGTTGCGCCTCCTTCTGTCCCTCTTTGTGGCTCCTTCTGGTCCTCAGGCCTCCCTTTGTGCCTCCCTCTGTCTCCATGCTTCTTTCTGTCCTCCTCTGCCTCCTTCTGTCCCGTTTTGCTACCTCTGCCACCCTGTGCATCCCCCTGTCTCACTGTGCCTAGGCTCATTCTGTCCCCCTTTGTGCCTCTCTCTGTCCCCCCATTCTTCCTTATGTCCCCTTGTGCCACTATCTGTCCCTGTCCTCCTCTTGCTATCCTTCAGCCCAGGGTGTAAATGCAGAGTATAGCGCAGCAGAAGCTGTGCTCTCACCTCCCTGCCGGAGTCCAGCGCTGTGCCTGTGTGAACATCCCGTCTGTCTCCTGCTTCCTCAAGTGCTGGCACCTCACTCTTCTCATGTCACAGGTAATCATGCTACATGTGGTAGGAGATGTTGGGCACCAGGCCGAACAGTGAGCAGACCAGCCAGCGAAAGCACAGCAGAGGCCTCCAGAGGAGAGGTGAGAGCACAACCTCCCCTGCGCTATACTCTCCATTTACACACTAGGCTGGGGAGAGCAGGGAGGAGGTGTGCAACAAAATGTGACATAATCGGCAGGTTGTTTGTATCTCGACCACTCCCTGACCCCCTTTTTTTTGGGGGGGGGGGGGGGAGGGTGACACAAGACTTCTTGCCTAGAGTGACAAAAGGACTAGAAATGCAGCTGGTTAATTGCAATTGCAGGACATGCAGCGTTTTGAATGCGTTTGAGCTTAAAGCTATGTATAGAAGCTCTGCAAAATCACTTTGAAAAGCGTTTTTGCAACCATTTGGGGGGGCAAGCATTTGGAATTTTAAATAAAGCTAATTACACTTACCAGGTGTCTCAATGTCTAGCTTATGTCCGTAGCCCTGCCCCCTAGCAGAAGAGGTCACAGGCGCTTCTCTAATTGGAATCATGCTCAACAGAAAAGAAAAGACAAGCTGCAGGCAGTGCAGTGGCAATTGTGATGACAATCACAGTGCGGACATCCAGTACTTGCGCAGTCACCGCTAGTGTGCTCAGGCTGAAGCAGACTGCCTGTACAAGTATAAGAGAGGAGAGAGAGCTGGCACTGCTATAGACTGCTTTTATTCCAAATTCGTGCTGATGCATGTCATACAAGTCAAATTGTGGCAAATATAGAAATATCACATACCAGAAAGTGTCCTTGTGCAGAGTAGCGGTGGATGCTGGGCACTAGAGCCTTACAGTCGTTTCGTGCAATAAGCGCTTCCACGGATTGTGCATGCAAACTCCCGACACGTTGTGTGAGGAGGTCTATATGTGACTCTTGTAGGAAGACTACTGCTTGGATCCCCTTGCACATCGTTGCACAATTACTGCACTGAGTAGATTGCCACAACAAGGTTAATTCAAGGCAAATGATTTTCTCAAAACAAGTAATACACTTTTAACATTGTATTGTCACCACTTGAAAAACAACTTTAAACTCGGGGACTCAAGCCAGCCTGCATGGGTCTATATCCAAACTCAGCATTAAGAACAAACACAGAGTACATGTCCACGGCCACCTCTTCTTCAGTTTTTAAACTTTTGTACCTGAGAAAGCTGGCGTTGCTCGGCAAAACGTGTTCTACCAATAAGGTCTACTAATGTTTTCTGCCATCATTGTCCTGCTAGACATTCACTTTTCAGAGGTAAGCCATACTCCCTTGGAAGGATTACATTTTTTAATTATATGCTCCTCTTGGCATATTTGTGGACTTCAGTTTTTACACATACGTAGGAGGGAGGATTCCCGGTCCTGTGCTCAATGATGCCCTGAAAATATTGCTTACAATTGGAATGATAGGATCGTGTGTGATTGGTTGTATGCATAATTGATTTTTTTGGCTATACAGTACATCAGCTGATAACACTTTTGACACACAGCTGTGTTATCGCATTTTTAAGGGGGGATAAGGGGATTTGTTATGGTTGTACAATTATTGTTCTCTAATAAATTTGATATCTGTGTTAGTAGACACCTCTAGTTTTTGTATTTTTGGCAGTTTTCTAGTAGGTGGCACCCCCCTGGGTGGGGTAACAGTATAAATTACTCATTGCTCCAGTGCTCCTCACTTTCCATTTTTTGTGTACCCTGCTGATCCTCTATCCCTAATACTTTTTGCCATAGATCATGGGCAATAGACCCTGAACAAGCATATGCAGATCAGGTGTTTCTGACATTATTGTCAGTTCTGGCAAGATTAACTGCATGCTTGTTCCTGGTATTATACACACACTGCTGCAGCCAAATAAATCAGCAGGACTGCCAGGCAACTGGTATTGTTTAAAAGGAAATAAATATGACAGCCTCTATATACTGTACTTCTCACTTCAGTTGTCCTTTAAAGGAGTTATTAGGGAAATTATAGAAAATGAGCTTTACTCACCTGGGGCTTTCTACAGCCCCTTGCAGCCGACTATCCCATGCCGACTGCTCTGCTCTGCGCAGCCATCCCGGTCTCCGTGCATGTTGCGGAGGCCGGCCCCGAGGTTGTCCGCACTGCATCTGCGCGAACCGCCTCTGTCAATCAAGCCCACGTTGTACGCGGCTTACTGCGCAGTGCACGGAGACCGGGGCGGCGGCACAGAGTGGAGCGGTCAGCATGGGACAGTCGGCTGCAAGGGGCTGGAGAAAGCCCCAGGTGAGTAAAGCTAAATTTCTATAATGTCCCTGATAACTCCTTTAAGGGCCCGAGACGGTCCTTTATAGGGATACCTCTGCCTTACAATATTGAGAACACTGTGACTGCATACATAACTGGGGACAGTCTGAAGATAATTTACCCCTGAAGCCTGGTAGTGATTACCTGCCTTGGCATCCAAGGTCATTATGTAGAGAAATAGGTAAAACTGTCAGCCACCTCTCCTGATGTAAGTCTCCCAACATGCATCCTGGTACTGTGATAAGCAATATACTCAAGAGCCCAATCCCAATGAGTCCTGTGGCGTAGCAATAGGGGATGCAGAGGCAGCGACTGCACTAGGCCCTTGGATGGGCATATCAGGTGCCCTCATTCATTTGCTGTATTAGCTTCTTATTGGTGCTGTACTGGTAATGATCATCTGTACTGTATATGTGTTTTGAATAGTGGGATTCATGAACAAACTGTTCCTCTCCCCTTGCTTAAACTTCTCTTGTACTGCAGATGCTCTCGACAGGCTTTGCTAACCCTGATGTCTCTAGTGGGGGCGGTTATTGTGTTATATAGCCGCCCAGCCCATACACATAAAATTCCAGATGGTTCGCACACTCTACAGTACCATGTCCTGTTTATTCAAAACACGTGACAAACCATTCCACAACCAACGAGTCGTTTCGGGGCCCCGTGGGGTCCCCTTTGTCAAGGCTACAGTACAGAATGGTAACAGCCCATACACATGCCCACTGTTGTGGGTGTTACAGTTCAGGGTGGTCAGAACAACCACGACATGTAGAGTATGACATTGGCTAACACTCATAATCATGTGCATATGTAAACGGCGGAGGCAGCGATTTCTATTGCTGCTCACTGTGCGGGTAAGACAGTGGTATAATACTCACAGTTTACTGCCTAAAGCAGCACCATTTAAAACAAAATAGTACAAACTTATGATAGCAAGAAAATGATATTTCTTCATCCTGTGATAATTACACAATACAGCTTTTTGCTAAGTAATATTAAAAGTATTGCTACTTTAAAGTAGTTATTCGTGTATTATTAGAAGTGAAAACAGTGCTTAGCAGAGTGTTTCTTTAACTTAAGGAAATGTAAAATGGAGTTGAATGGTGGGTGGTGAAGCTTAGCGAATTGGGTTAATATGGTTCCTTGGGCCTTCTTGGCTCATGCTGCTATTGGCTGACCACTCTTCTATGAATCCTGTAACAGAGCTAGTAGCCATTGAATATATATTGCCCCAAGAATCTTGTGGTTTATCCATCGGTTTATTCGTTTTCTGATTCAAAGACTTTTCCGCTCTTCTGGCAAGTAATAGATCTGGGCTCTCTTGTGATTACAGTTTCAGCAGACAACAATGAGCCTTATAAATATTTATAACTGTTCATTTTCTGTTGCTTCCGGTTCCTTTGGCCCCACATCACAGATAGAGCCGGCACAGATATGTAACTTGATTATTTCTGGGCTTCATCCATGTAAAACAAGGTTTGTTCCCTTGGATATCATGACCCTCTGCATGTGAATAGGAAACCTAAAGGCTTTTTTTTTTGAGGGGGGGGTTCAGTAAAATATTTATTTTCCGTTTCAGTAGTTTTTAATAAAAGTGTAATATGATGAACAAAGAAATTATAGGCATTGTACACTGCATGCAAGGCTTACAACTGCTTGAATCAGAACATAACATTAGCTGGTATTGCTGGCTATTACATACCATCTGTTCTTAAAGTGTACCATAGACATGATAATATGCATGATTTATACTTACCTGGGGCTTCCTCCAGCCCCATGTGGACCATAGGCTCCATCACTGTCCTCCCCGGCTGCTCCTTCTCCCATGCTCTGTTTTGTTAATTTGGCCAGTGGCGGTCAGTCGTGTTCTACTGCGCTTGCGTGGACCGGCTGAGAACATGCCCCGACGCGCTCTTGTGGCCCGGAGAATGCTCCAGAGCATGACTAGATAATGAGTAGGTAATCTGGTATACTTTGACCCATAGTTTATGTACTTTATGGGCATTGCCCATATGTGGAGGGACGTACCCCTCAACTGTGAAAGCACAAGTCATTTCCTGTTTTGTCAAACCCGGCAACTCCACTTGGTGGGAGGCACCAATGAAACAGTCCCTTGTAATTGATTTCCACCATCTTAGTATTAACAGAGCATCAAGAGATGCCTTTCCAAGCATCACATACAACATCGTCATCAATATCTAGGACTAGGTCACTCTCTCAGATTAGGAAGATATTTCCAAAGACTAAAGGTGACCATATATCAAGCGATTTTGGTGACTGATCAGAGATAGAGCTTTCTGTCATTGAATCTGATTGGAGAGAGATTTGTTGGCCGCCATAAACCGCAGGCCGATTCCTAATCGATTGCAGCATGAAATATTTTGAAAATCAGCCTAATGATGCCACCTCCGGCCATGTCCCCCAAAGTTAGATGTACCAGAACTGTGCATTAATATTTTACCTGTTCGGTGTCTGCCGCTGTCTCCGCACTCTTTTTCCTCATTGGCATCACATACACGCCCCACATGCAATACGCCAGCAACCACGTGGGGCGCAAGTGAGGATGGGGAGTGCGGAGACAGTGGCGGACATCGGACAGGTTTACTATTAATGCATGGGCAGCAGGGGGGCTTACATCAAAATTTGGGGGGATGCGGCCAGGGGTTTCTGTCACATTTGTCATTCGCGATTTTTTTTACCAACTGCGCATCCAATCAAGCATGTTGTCCCAAGATTTCCCAGCATGTCCGATACATGCGACCAATTTTGGACCGAAATTGGTCAAATTGTTGATCAGGCATGCTCTTGGTTGCAATGATTTTTATCAGATTCG
Source organism: Hyperolius riggenbachi (assembly GCF_040937935.1). Taxonomy (NCBI): domain Eukaryota; kingdom Metazoa; phylum Chordata; class Amphibia; order Anura; family Hyperoliidae; genus Hyperolius; species Hyperolius riggenbachi. The sequence goes on from NC_090651.1 coordinate 245,455,817, forward strand.
ATAATAATTAGCAAATCTGATGGTTCATCGGCTGTCAAGTCTACTGATGTATGGCCCCTTAAGGGAACTTGATGGCATATATGCTCAAAGGCAGTGCTAGTGAGGGGGGAGTCAGATCCCTTGTGGAGGCACTGCACAAAGTATTTGATCTAATGATATCTGTGGCACCACAGCAATAGAGAGCAGATCAACACCACAAAGGATCATGCTCTATTGGATACTTTACAACCAAATTACAGATGAATTATTTATATCTTGTAAAATGACCATAGCAGTTTTAAGGTGGCCATACACCTATAGGTGGCCATCAGGTCTGACATCTGATAGATCCCTTCCTGATCGAATCTGATCAAAGAGGGATCCATTGGCTGCCCACACACTGTACACAGATATTCAAACAATTTTAGCATGAAATGTATTGTCAATCTGTGGTGCTGCTGTGTGCCTGGTCATGTGACACAAGCTGAAGTTCAAATACTAGAGGTCCAGCAGCATACATGCGGGACCTCTAGTATTTCAACTTCAGCTTGCGTCACATGACCAGGGAAAAAAAGAGGACACGGAGGATGAGACCCAAGGCATGAAGATAAATCACAGTAGGACATGTGCCATATGCCATATGCCACATCACCATATCAAACGCTGCTAGCGGTGGGCTCCCAACTTGCTGACAAGTGAGCAAAATTTTTCAGCCTGCGTAATCGATCAAATAGATTGATTTCAGGTGGAAATTGATCGACCTGGCAATTTTTGCATTAACAATTTCTAGTAGATTTGATCACAGTGATCAAATCCCACATATAGAGTTGGGCCGAACGGTTCGCCTGCGAACGGTTCCATGCGAACTTCAGTGGTTCGCGTTCGCGTCCCGCATGCGAATTTTTAGCGGAAGTTCGGTTCGCCCCATAATGCACCATGAGGGTCAACTTTGACCCTCTACATCACAGTCAGCAGGCCCAGTGTAGCCAATTAGGCTACACTAGCCCCTGGAGCCACTCCCCCCCTAATAAAAGGCAGGCAGCGGCGGCCATTAAGCTCACTCGTGTGCCTGCGTTAGTGATAGTAGGGCGAGCTGCTGCAGACTGTCTCTCATAGGGAAAGATTAGTTAGGCTTAGCTTGTTCCTGGCTGCATACCTGTTCTGTTCAGTGAGCCCACCATACCTGTTCTGTTCAGTGAGCCCACTGGATACCTGCATACCTGTTCAGTGAACCTGCCACTGCATACCTGTTCTGTGAACCCACCACTGCATACCTGTTGAGGGAACCCACCACTGCATACCTGTTCAGAGAACCCACCACTGCATACCTGTTCAGTGAACCTGCCACTGCATACCTGTACTGTTCAGTGAACCCGCCACTGCATACCTGTACTGTTCAGTGAACCCGCCACTGCATACCTGTTCTGTTCAGTGAACCCGCCACTGTATACCTGTTCTGTTCAGTGAACCTGCCACTGTATACCTGTTCTGTTCAGTGAACCCGCCACTGCATACCTGTTCTGTTCAGTGAACCCGCCACTGCATACCTGTTGTGTTCAGTGAACCCGCCACTGTATACCTGTTCTGTTCAGTGAACCTGCCACTGTATACCTGTTCTGTTCAGTGAACCCGCCACTGTATACCTGTTCTGTGAACCCGCCACTGCATACCTGTTCTGTTCAGTGAACCTGCCACTGTATACCTGTTCTGTTCAGTGAACCCGCCACTGCATACCTGTTCTGTGAACCTGCCACTGCATACCTGTTCTGTGAACCCACCACTGCATACCTGTTCTGTTCAGTGAACCCGCCACTGCATACCTGTTCTGTTCAGTGAACCCGCCACTGCATACCTGTTGTGTTCAGTGAACCCGCCACTGTATACCTGTTCAGTTAACCCGCCACTGCATACCTGTTGTGTTCAGTGAACCCGCCACTGTATACCTGTTCTGTTCAGTGAACCTGCCACTGTATACCTGTTCTGTTCAGTGAACCCGCCACTGCATACCTGTACTGTTCAGTGAACCCGCCACTGCATACCTGTTCTGTGAACCCGCCACTGCATACCTGTACTGTTCAGTGAACCCGCCACTGCATACCTGTTCTGTTCAGTGAACCCGCCACTGTATACCTGTTCTGTTCAGTGAACCTGCCACTGTATACCTGTTCTGTTCAGTGAACCCGCCACTGCATACCTGTACTGTTCAGTGAACCCGCCACTGCATACCTGTTCTGTGAACCCGCCACTGTATACCTGTTCTGTTCAGTGAACCCGCCACTGCATACCTGTTGTGTTCAGTGAACCCGCCACTGTATACCTGTTCTGTTCAGTGAACCCGCCACTGCATACCTGTACTGTTCAGTGAACCCGCCACTGCATACCTGTTCTGTGAACCCGCCACTGCATACCTGTTGTGTTCAGTGAACCCGCCACTGTATACCTGTTCAGTGAACCTGCCACTGCATACCTGTTCTGTGAACCCGCCACTGCATACCTGTTGTGTTCAGTGAACCCGCCACTGCATACCTGTTCAGTGAACCCGCCACTGCATACCTGTTCTGTTCAGTGAACCTGCCACTGTATACCTGTTCTGTTCAGTGAACCCGCCACTGCATACCTGTTGTGTTCAGTGAACCCGCCACTGTATACCTGTTCTGTTCAGTGAACCTGCCACTGTATACCTGTTCTGTTCAGTGAACCCGCCACTGCATACCTGTTGTGTTCAGTGAACCCGCCACTGCATACCTGTTCAGTGAACCCGCCACTGCATACCTGTTCTGTTCAGTGAACCCGCCACTGCATACCTGTTCTGTTCAGTGAACCCACCGCATCAGTGCGCATACCTGTGCAGTTAAGTGAACCCACCTACCTACGTGAGTGCACGCAGTGTGATATACCACTCCGTGCATACCCGATATGGACAAAACAGGTAGAGGAAGAGGTAGTGCCAGAGCCAGAGGAAGGCCACCCGGCAGATCTGTGCGAGGTCGTGTAAATGTAATTTCGTGTGGACCTGGCCCACAGTACAGTGCTCGGAAAAAGGCACGTCCCATCACCTCCCAAGATTGTCAGGACGTGGTTGAGTATTTAGCGACACAGAACACCTCATCTTGCTCAGCCACCAGCGCTACTACTAGCACCACTTCCGCTGCATTTGACACTTCGCAAGAATTATTTAGTGGTGAAATCACTGATGCACAGCCATTGTTGTTACAGCCAGATGAATTTTCACCAGCTCATATGTCTGAGTTACGCAACAACACTATGGATGTAACGTGTAAGGAGGATGAAGGACCTACTGATGGTGCATGTTTGGATTTTTCTGAGGCAAGCGAAGCTGGGCAGGATGATTACGATGATGACGATGATACGGATCCTCTGTATGTTCCCAATAGAGGAGATGAAGAGGGGGACAGTTCAGAGGGGGAGTCAGAGAGTAGTAGGAGGAGAGAAGTTGCTGAAAGAAGCTGGGGCAGCTCTTCGTCAGAAACAGCTGGTGGCAGTGTCCGGCACCATGTATCGCCACCTATGTACAGCCAGCCAACTTGCCCTTCAGCATCAGCTGCTGAGGTCCCCATAGTGCCCACATCCCAGGGTGGCTCAGCGGTGTGGACATTTTTTAATGTGTGTGCCTCAGATCGGAGCAAAGCCATCTGTTCGCTCTGCCAACAAAAATTGAGCCGTGGAAAGACCAACACTCACGTAGGGACAAGTGCCTTACGAAGGCACCTGGAGAAAAGGCACAAACAGCAATGGGATGGCCACTTGAGCAAAAGCAGCAGCAGCAGCACACAAAAGAAAAGTCACCCTCCTTCTCCTCTTCCTCCTTCAGGTGCATCATCTGCTTCTGCCGCTTTCTCCCTTGCATCTTCACAGGCACCCTCCTCCACTCCGCCTCTGCCCTTGAGCGCTTCCTGCTCCTCTGCCCACAGCAGCAGTCAGGTGTCCGTAAAGGAAATGTTTGAGCGGAAGAAGCCAATTTTGGCCAGTCACCCCCTTGCCCGGCGTCTGACAGCTGGCGTGGCGGAACTGTTAGCTCGCCAGCTGTTACCATACCGGCTGGTGGACTCTGATGCCTTCCGTAAATTTGTGGCCATCGGGACACCGCAGTGGAAGATGCCAGGCCGCACTTATTTTTCTAGAAAGGCCATACCCCAACTGCACTGTGAAGTTGAGAGGCAAGTGGTGTCATCTCTTGCGAAGAGCGTTGGGTCAAGGGTACACCTGACCACGGATGCCTGGTCTGCCAAGCACGGGCAGGGCCGCTACATTACGTACACAGCCCATTGGGTCAACCTGGTGAACGATGGCAAGCAGGGCGCAGCGGACCAAATTGTGACACCTCCACGGCTTGCAGGCAGGCCTCCTGCCACCTCCTCTCCTCCTGCTACATGCTCTTCGCTGTCCTCCTCCTCCTTGGCTGAGTGGCAGTTCTCCTCTCCAGCTACACAGCCCCAGCTCCGCAGGGCCTATGCTGCATGCCAGGTACGACGGTGTCATGCCATCTTAGACATGTCTTGCCTCAAAGCGGAGAGTCACACTGGAGCAGCTCTCATGGCTGCTCTTAAGAAACAGGTGGATGAGTGGCTGACCCCGCACCACCTGGAGATAGGCAACGTGGTGTGCGACAACGGCAGCAATCTGCTTGCCGCTTTGCATATGGGGAAGCTGACACACATACCCTGCATGGCACATGTCATGAATCTAGTTGTTCAAAGATTTGTGTCAAAGTACCCTGGCTTAGCGGATTCCTGAAGCAGGCCAGGAAGTTCTGTGGGCATTTGAGGTGGTCTTATACAGCCATGGCACGCTTTGCGGAAATTCAGCGGAAAAACAACTTGCCGGTGAGACGCCTGATTTGCGATAGCCCGACTCGCTGGAATTCGACCCTGCTCATGTTCTCCCGCCTGCTAGAACAGAAGAAAGCCGTCACCCAGTACCTCTACAACTACAGTAGAATGAAACAGTCTGGGAAGATGGGGATGTTCTGGCCCGACAACTGGACACTGATGAGAAATGCATGCAGGCTCATGCGGCCGTTTGAGGAGGTGACCAACCTGGTGAGCCGCAGTGAAGGCACCATCAGCGACTTGATTCCCTACGCTTACTTCTTGGAGCGTGCTGTGCGTAGAGTGGCGGATGAAGCTGCGAATGAGCGTGACCAGGAACAGTTACGGCAGGAACAGGCATGGGACCAATTTTCATCAGACCCAGCTGTTTCCTCAACACCTGCGGCAGCACAGAGGGGGGAGGAGGAGGAAGAAGAGAAGTCGTGTGCAGAAGACGAGTCAGACTCAGAGGATGATGAGCAAGGTGTTTCTTTGGGGGAGGAGGAGGAGGGGACGGCGGCAGGAGAACAAACGCAGCAGGCGTCGCAGGGGGCTTGTGCTGCTCAACCTTCCCGTGGTATTGTTCGCGGCTGGGGGGAGGAGGTTGACTTACGTGACGCCACTGAGGAAGAGCAAGAGGAGATGGATGGTACATCTGGATCCGACTTTGTGCAGATGTCGTCTTTTATGCTGTCCTGCCTGTTGAGGGACCCCAGTATAAAAAATCTCAAGGGGAATGAGCTGTACTGGGTGGCCACACTACTAGACCCTCGGTACAGGCACAAAGTGGCGGACCTGTTACCAACTCACCTGAAGGTGGAAAGGATGCAGCACATGCAGAACAAGCTGTCAACTATGCTTTACAATACCTTTAAGGGTGATGTGACAGCACAACGCCAGCAAGGTACCACTGCTACTAATCCTCCTCCCGTGTCCACGCAGTCAAAGACAGGACGCTCCAGCGATCTCATGGTGATGTCGGACATGCGGACGTTCTTTAGTCCAACGCCTCGCCGTAGCCCTTCCGGATCCACCCTCCACCAACGCCTGGAACGGCAGGTAGCCGACTACCTGGCCTTAAGTGTGGATGTAGACACTGCTGTGAACAGCGATGAGGAACCCTTGAACTACTGGGTGCGCAGGCTTGACCTGTGGTGAGAGCTGTCCCAATTTGCCATCCAACTTCTCTCCTGCCCTGCCGCAAGCGTCCTGTCAGAAAGGACCTTCAGCGCAGCTGGAGGCATTGTCACTGAGAAGAGAAGTCGCCTAAGTCACAAAAGTGTTAAGTACCTCACCTTTATCAAAATAAATGAGGCATGGATCCCGGAGGGCTGCTGCCCGCCCCAAGACTAAGTCAGTCCCCACACACACAGCATCTCTGCCTGCACGCCGTGTGACTGGCTGCCTGGCCTGCCCCAAGAAGACTAAGTCGCTCCCAGTCCCTCCACACAGCATGTCTGCCTGCAGGCCGCTTGACTACCTTCTCCGCCACCACCAACAGGGTCCGGGACTCCAGGCGGATTGCTGAATTTTTTAGGCCGCTGCTAGCAGCGGCCGCTGTAATAATTTTTCTGGTGCGTGTACATGACTGCCTAATTTTTCTGGCTGCACTGCTGGCAGCTGCAACAACAAAAGAAAAGGCATGTACATGCGCCCATTCCCCTTCGTGATCATTACCTTGCCGTGGTGAAGGGGCTTGCGTATCACAATGAAGCAATGACCGGCGCCTAGATGAGTGTCTCGGGGGGCACACCCACGATAATAAGGTTGTTGCCTCACTGTGGTCAGACCAAATTTGATCAGCTGGACAGTCACTGTTCTGTCATTCAGCTACATCAGCCAGGCGACCATATGGGCTGTAAAGCCACCAAAACCTGCACTCTCGCCATGGTGCGCACCAGTCCAGCACGGCCGTCACTACACGAACAGCTGTTTGCGGTGCGTTACACGGTGAGTTTGGTGTGTCAGTGTGAAGCAGTACCTTAATTACACTACCTGATTGATGTATACACATGCAAGATGTTTTAAAGCACTTTAGGCCTGTCATTTAGCATTCAATGTGATTTCTGCCCTTAAAACGCTGCTTTGTGTCAAATCCAGATTTTTCCCGGGGACTTTTGCCATGTATCCCACTCCTTCACCTGGGGGTCCAGGTGTTAGACCCCTTGAAACATCTTTTCCATCACTTTTGTGGCCAGCATAATTTTTTTTTTTCAAAGTTCGCATCCCCATTGAAGTCTATCGCGGTTCGCGAACTTTTACGCGAACCGAACCTTACGCGGAAGTTCGCGAACCCGGTTCGCGAACCTAAAATCGGAGGTTTGGCCCCACTCTACTCACGTATATTGATGGGTAAAATCGCCTAGTGCATGGCCAGCCTCAGTGCTGCTGTTGTTTATATAATACAAACAGGGTAGCTGGTAATCTGCTTTAAAGGGATACTGTAGGGGGGTCGGGGGAAAATGAGCTGAACTTACCCGGGACTTCTAATGGTCTCCTGCAGACATCCTGTGCCCGTGCAGCCGCTAACCGATGCTCCGGCCCCGTCTCCGGTTCACTTCTGGAATTTCTGACTTTAAAGTCAGAAAATCACTGCGCCTGCATTGCCGTGTCCTCGATTCCGCTGATGTCATCAAGAGCGCACAGCGCAGGCCCAGTATGGTCTGTGTCTGTGCAGTACACTCCTGGTGACATCAGCGGGAGCGAGGACACGGCAACGCAAGCGCAGTGATTTTCTGACTTTAAAGTCAGAAATTCCAGAAGTGAACCGGAGGCAGGGCCGGAGCATTGGGGAGTGGCTGCGCCAACACAGGATGTCTGCGGGGGACCATTAGAAGCCCCGGGTAAGTTCAGCTCATTTTCCCCCGACCCCCCCTACAGTATCCTTTTAAAGTAATATTAGAGTAAGATGATTACATTTTAGAAGATTATTATTATTAGGCTGTTCTGCTGAAAATGCTTTCACAGGTGAGTTTGCTGAAATACTGGAGCCCAAAGCAGGGCACCAAACCTATAGCATCCAAGACAAACATACGGTAACAAACATACCGTGAAATATGCAAAAAAGAGTGGAATTGCTGCAGAACCTGAACTTATTCGAAGTTGTTGATGTGAGCACTAAGTAGAAAGAAATATTGAAGATTTGAATTAAAAGACTTTGAATGCCAGCTGCTTTGTTCTCCAAAATACCAAAATCATACCGTAATTTCTGGTTAGGCTTCAAACAAATCAAAATTATTCAGCAGTCCAATAACTACACATATGTGTTTTTATAACTTGAGCAAGTAGTTAATACCTTTGTTTTACAGAGACTGATGTTTATGTAACATTCGTAGGATGTTTAAAGCTGAACTTCATTAAATGTTGTCTTATGGATGCCTCAGAGGTAAATGTTAAATGCACGTTGACTGACCTCAGTTGCAGCTACCTAGAGAATAAGCAATTAAACTACTGGTGTATTCTATGCACTTAACAAAGTTCACATTCCTCCTAGTAGTGCCCGCTAAACAGATCTTGATAGCATAATGATGCTACTGCAGGATAGTGTTGTGTGATCTGGACACTGACATCTAGCTGAGATTTAAAGTGGAACTTCTGGTCTCTCCTTGGCCTTCATCTTATTTCCTCAGTATGTCTCCTTTTCCTTAGCCCCACTGTGATCAGGGGTGTAAGATGAAATCAAGGGGTCCTATAGCAAAATTTTGATTGCAACCCCCTATGCCATATAAGTAGACAGATGTGCCCTCCACTGTAGGTAGTCTGATGTAGCCCCCCCAGTATAGGCAGATAGAGGCATCCATCAGTTAAAATTAGGCAGCCTCCCAGAGTCCCACTATAGGTAGGGGGAGAGGCCCCCAGTAAAGGTAGCCACCTGTTTTCCATATTGTAGGTAGCCTGAAGTAGGCTCCTAGTGTAGGCAGCCAGATTAGCCCCCTAATAAAGGTATGCTCCTCACAGTATAGGTTGCCAGATTAGTCCCCAGGTATGGGTAGTTATCTTACCATATGCAGAGCAGCGAGTGGAGCACTAGAGAGTAGTGGCTCATTGCTCCATCTACTGATGATCTACTTTCTCCATGCATCCCTGTCTCTATGATTACATTATCCTCCCTTGTTATACAACCTACATGACAAAAGAGGGTGCTGTAGTCATGGATATGAAGATGCTAGAAGGTCGAAAGTTGGTGGAACCCCGGAGAGGTGAGTCACTCGTCTCCAGTGGTCTACTCACTACTCTAGACTCACCTTGGGTTTCTGTGAGTCCTGTGGCTGCTACGTTGATCGCTAAGCTACTGACCATGATCATGGTGAAGATCCTCCATCCCTGACTTCCAAGATAGTCACTGTATACTGCCTCTTCAGCTAACTGGCTTTATGGGAAAGTAAGGGTAAAGAAACTTTTGGACTGAATGCCTTACCTTTGGTGGTAAGACAGACATTGGAGAATGGGACCACTTCATGGACACCTCACAGTCATGCTGTGCACAAAGAGACCTGGAGAGTTCAGAAAAGCAAAACCACAGACCAGAAGGAGCATCTCTAGGGAGGTGAGACCCAGCATTTCTTCCAGCAGTTGATATTTACCAGTAGTAACTTTCTAGAGATCCGCTTTAAGGTCCTGAGAGTGATCAACTGCAGATATTTGTGTTAGTTTTTTTTGTTTTGTTTTGTGTCTGTGTATATGGGGGGAAGTTATTGTGGATTATATGCTATTTAAAGGCACGTAAACACAAGGAGGAAAAATCAGTTGAGATGAACAATAAATGAACATTCACATATCGTTTGAAAATTAAAATAACGATAAACGATCGATCCACAATGGTGCTCTGGAATTTTGAACGACCAACATGACAGATCACTGTGTCAGATAAAATCATTCATATTCAGCAGTGTGTACAGAGCTACGAACAATTTTTAAACAATTTATATGCAAAGTCTACAGGTCTTCATCTAGACCCAGTATTGTTCAATGATACTATTAATGAACATTTGGCATTTTGTTTGCTGTCTTCTGCTGTTTTTCACATTACATCACTTTAAATCTGAGGGACACTGGGATAGTTGAGTAACAAGACAATATATACTCTGTACAGCGCTGCGTAAGATGTCGGCGTTATATAAATAATAACATAATAATAATTACTTCTATATTGATCATGGAATAATTGTTCATCATCAATTGACACAATTTTGTCTGGCAGTGTGTACGTAACTTAAGAAAAGAAAGCTTTCCTGCAAATGGTTGGATATCTAAACAATCAGTTAATCCCCCACCACTCTACTCCATTTCTTCACCTCTGGTGGGAGCATTTCCTCTTCTTCCATGTAATCCAAGTGGAGATATTATCTAGTCTGATTATTACAAATCATGGAAATGCACTTAAACAACATAACCAGGCACAGTTCCACATACGGGGTAATTTAATAATCAAAAAGGTGTCTGTTATGTTTTTGTCTGAAGTAAGCTGTCTAAAGCTGAAATTCCTGTTTTATACATTTACACATGTGACCTGAAGCAGCCTGGCTGTAGAATTTAACAGCAAAATCTGTGAGCAGAGGTGCTGCTGCTTAGTTCAGCCTCATAAAGCTATTCAACTATGAGGAGGCGGGGCACAGACAGACTTCTCTGAGAAGATTACAGCTTGAAGCACTGTAAGTCTGTGCATCAGGAAGTTGCCTGTGTAGGAGTTCCTAAACAGGCCCCTCAGCCAATCAAGATTATTATTATAATCTTATAAGTGGATAAAAAAAGCTCAGTCACTGAGTACCTACAAGGGATTAGGATAGTATTTATTGCGAATCTTAAACTTCAAATTTACAGAGGAAACAACTCTTTTTGTTAATAGCTGCTTCAGATTAGTCGGCCAAAATCAGTAATAGGTATAAAGGTCCGTGGTTCTTTGGCGTGAGTTTGAGGGAGTATCAAAATAAAGTATCCAGTTTGGGTTATGGACACCCGCCAAGATTTAGTGATATTTGGTCATTAAAAATTTACAAGTTTCAAACAGTATCCTGTTGTTGTTTAAAGACACCAGAGTTCCTCTTTACTGAACGACTTTGCAGAGTATGGCAAGTAACAGATTGCTAAAGACGGATTGTTGAAATAGGTGATGAGACAATGATTTGGTAATAATGAGACAAACAACAGGAGTGAGCCAGAAAGAAGGGTAAGAGAGACAGAGGGAGAAAGAGAGAGAAAGATAGCGTAGCCAGGCTGTAAATCTTGCAGGGGATTAGGGATTTACTTCAGATAGAAGAATGTAAATGTTGCTGGCTCCACTGTGGCTGGAAAATTTCGCTCACAGCCAAAGCCTGGTCCGTGCTTGGCTGGGGACGTTGCTTCGTGTGCCCTCCTGAATTGGAAGCTTTTCTTCGGCTGGAAGACTAGAGAGCTGGAATGCATGTCTCCACAAACCTATCACCATGCAATCAGCCACAAAATGTTGCGGTGTACCTCAGCTTGCGTATATCATCGCACTTATGTAGGGAAATCTGACACTGTATAAAACAAATTCTTAACTTTATTGACACATTGTAATGCGCAGAGCCATACCAACGAGATCAGCACAAGCAGTGACTGCTACAAGGCCCTTAATCTTGGAATAGCTTCACTCTGACCTTGACTGAATATTGTCTTTTTTGCCCCGCTTTGCACAGCTAGAAATAATACACAGAGGAAATGGACTCTTTTCTGAAACACTGGGGTCTCATTTTAATTAACCTATTACTTCAGCTCTATTAAAATAAACAAACGTAAAATTGTGCCATATGTGTTTCTGTAAGTGCTGCTGAGGGGTCTAAGAGACCCTTGATCAGATCACTGGGTTTTTTTTAACAATAAAAATGTAAATGATTTTTGAGCAAACTACAACAGAATGTTACTCGCCTCCTACTGGCCAGATCACTCAATGCCTCCCAATCTCATGGATGCAATCGATACGCTAAAAATGCTGGAATTGGGCAAACAGATAGGCTAGGAGGGAACGTACAAACGACACAAACACTTTACTACACACAATTCCATTATAACGCTGCCACCACCTTCGTTTACAGGCCGAGAGAAACCTTTCTGACTATTGTTAACACACTCTAGTCGGACTGAAATAATACAATACTTAAGGTAGCGAATATTCGGAAAGGCTAGGATTTGTTCCGCGGTGTTCAAATCAAGTATGTAGGCGTAAAAATGACCTTAAGTGTTTTATTTTAAATTCAATATAAATAATTCATATATACAGAAAATTATTATATAAAAGTAATAATTCTGAAGACAGTAGACACAGAATAAAATAAAAGAGAAAAACAAAGAAAATCAATACTTAAAGATTTTGGAAGAAGTCTGTCCTTTGTGGAAGTCCTAAGAAAAATGGAAGCCAGCCTTGAGTTCTCTGCTAGCCACAGTGATGGTACAAAATTGGACAACTGCAGCTGAAAATGCAGTAATTTATTTTATACATCTCTGCTCTGAGGGCGGAACTCAGACTGTGCGGATAAGTTCATTTCAGCCCTTGGCTCTGAGAGCCGAGCGCCAAAACTGGGCGCCGTCATAGCAGCAATGCTCTGATGCGTGCCCTGCGTAGCAGTACTTCGGGGCACTGGTGGCTCCCAGACCACGAATTACATCTCCCTCACAGTTGCGACAACTCAGAGGGGAAAAGTATTTAATGTCGTGTCTGAGTTTAGCGGCAGTGGGGAAAGCCGCCATTCGGCTCTCCCCATGCCAAACTAAGCGGCGCCAAAATAATATGTACCCCAGACTCTGCCCCAAGGCTCAAAGCTGGGCACCCCCTGACATTTGGGAGGGAAATTTAATCCCAAATATAGGACTTGTCTATAGCTCAGGCAATATTAATCGCACACAAATAATAATAGCAAATTCTTAAACCACAAAGAATATGGATCACATTAATACCAGACATGGATAGGGTGTGACATTACCTTCCTGAGAAGTTTAATAATGGGGTTGCTGTTTATGTCAGCCCCCTGAAAGAGATATGAAAATGTTTGTCAGGTTACCCTCAATCAAACGATACACTTTTCATATACTGTAGATCATAAGTACAGTATCTCTTAAAAGGACAAATTAAGAATACTACATTTATTTTAAATCCATCCATAGCCAGGTATTGGTGTCTCTGCTCTGCTGCTCTCCTGCTGGGACCCAGGCCTGCTAGCAGCATTGTATTCCACCAAATGGCTTGTTCACACCTAGTTGTTAGCTGGGGGGAAGCTATCTCCCAGAAAAGAGATGCCACATTGTTTCTTGAATAGAATCTTTGTTATCTATTTGAATAAACAGACCCCAGTGCTCTGCTACTCCTAGACACACAATCTGGATTGTCCATGATGGGCAATCGATGCAGAAAAGCGAAAGTGTTCACGTTTACTCATGGTTCATCCGTGAAAGTTACTTCTGAAGGTCTTAAGCCATTTACACGAGATCTCCCTTCTTGCGTAAAATAAGTCTTGCCCTGGTCGCGTAATATGTGGTGCAGAGAAGTGCTCATCTGGGGATCCCCTTCACTGACATGATGCCATTCACACCACTGACTATTTCAAATTTGTCCTGGCACATATTAACATGGTGGGGTCAGTAAGGTCCATTCACTTGTATTGAATGAGGCTGCGTCATCGCAGCCAGCAGTGGCTCTGAGCTGTGTGCTTCCCTCAACCTGCTGTCCCTACGAACAGTTCCTTAATAACTAAAGTTTTTTAACATTTCATTTTTTTACCCACAACACTAGACATAAAGCTCAAAATTGCAACATGGAGTCAGGGCCAGATTTACCAAATACAGTAGGCATGTGCCTGAAGCCATCTGGTGCTAAAGAAGAATATGCATTTGGCGAGCACTGCCCCTATTTTGACTGCCAGTTGCAGTCTGTCTGCTTCCTGACCTACCAATACAGAGTTTTTACAATCACGCACACATTTACTTGCACTTATGTATGGCTGTACTTAAATTCTGGACACACCTAAAAGATTTTGGATGGAACTGCTACCTCTTCTTTTTCTTTAAAGTTATTTTATAGCAGCACAGTGGCATCGCTTGGGCCATGCTGCCTATAATGTCTCAAGTGAGGCAGAGTGATATGTGCTGCATCCATCATCACCCAAAACTTCATTATAATATGGCCTGACAGCATGCATGAGATTATGAGCTAATGCTGTTGAACACTGAAGTCAAAGGTAGCCATGCTGCAGGATAGAAACTAATACCACATACATAATTAAAAGTTTCCATGTTTTTATTAAACAAACCATAAAAACATTCACATTACAGGTAGAAAAAATATGTGAACCCCTAGACTAATGACATCTCCGAGAGCTAATTGGAGTGAGGTGTTAGCCAGCTCGACTCCAATCCATGAGATGAAATTGGAGGTATTGGTTACAGCTGCCCTGCCCTATAAAAACACACACCAGCTTTGGGTTTGCTTCTCCCAAGAGGCTTTGCCTGCTGTGAATGATGCTGCGTACAAAAGAGCTCTCAGAAGATTAAGAATTATCGACTTGCATAAAGTTGGAAAGGGTTATAAAAGTCTCCAAAAGCCTTGCTGTTCATCAGTCCATAGTAAGACAAATTGTCTATAAATGGAGAAAGTTCAGCACTGCTGCTACTCTCGACAGGAGGGGCCGTCCTGTAAAGATGACTGCAAGAGCACAGTGCAGAATGCTCAATGAGATGAAGGAGAATCCTAGAGTGTCAGCTAAAGACTTACAAAAGTCTCTGACATATGCTAACATCCCTATTAGCGAATCGATGATATGTCAAACACTAGACTACAATGGAGTTCATGGGAGGATAACACAGAGGAAGCCACTGCTGTTAAAAAAAAATTGCTGCACGTTTAAAGTTTGCAAAAGAGCACCTGGATGTTCCACAGCTGTACTGGCAAAATATTCTGTGGACAGATGAAATAAAAGTTGAGTTGTTTGGAAGAAACACACAACACTATGTGAGGAGAAAAAAAGGCACAGCACACCAACATCAAAACCTCATTCCAACTGTGAAGTATGGTGGTGGGGGGTATCATGGTTTGGGGCTGCTTTGCTGCGTTAGGGCGTGGACAGATTGCTATAATTGAAGGAAAAATAATTTCCCAAGTTTATCAAGACATTTTGCAGGAGAACTTAAGGCCATCTGTCCACCAGCTGAAGCTCAGCAGAAGATGGGTGTTGCAACAGGACAAGGACCCAAAGCATAGAAGTAAATCAACAACAGAATTGCTTAAACAGAAGAAAATACGCATTCTGGAGTGGCCCAGTCCTGACCGCAACCAGATCTAGATGCTATGGCATGATCTCACAAAAGCGATTTACACCAGACATCCCAAAAATAATGCTGAATTTTAAACAGTTCTGTAAAGAGGAATGGTCAAAAATTACTCCTGAACGTTGTGCACGTCTGATCTGCAACTACAGGAAACGTTTGGTTGAGATTATTGCTGCCAAAGGAGGTTCAAACAGTTATTAAATCCAAAGGTTCACATACTTTTTCCACCTGTACTGTGAATGTTTACATTGTGTGTTCAATAAAAACATGGAAACATTTAATTATTTGTGTGATATTAGTTTAAGCAGACTCTGATTGTCTATTGTGACTTTGATGAGGTTCAGATCACATTTTATGACCAATTTGTGCAGAAATCCATACAATTCCAAAGGGTTCACATACTTTTTACTGCTGCTGTACGTTGATGTTGATACTTGTTTGATGGCACTTTATAATGTTATGTTTGGGGAGGAAATGTAGGCTAGATATGTTGACTGGAGGGCATATTGCTGAATGTGATGTCGGGTACACACACTGGTGAATTTGTGTTTTGAGAACATGATGTCTTCTTTTTATAAATGAGAAATATACCTGCTTAATTATAATCTAAGAAGTGATTGTGATAGAAAATATCTTTCATAGTACCAGGTTAGGTGCCTATTCAGTGGCCACTTCCTGCCTACAGACTGTCAGTACTATAGGCTGCAGTCTTCTCAGAAAGATTCAGTCAAATCTGTCCTCTTTGCAGTCTGAATATTAGATTGATGCAATCCAAAAACTGTAGCCCCCTCTAATTTTTCTGAAATTAACACAAAGTGGCAATTTGGCACTGGCAGGCTACTTGTCAGGACACTGTATCAGCTTATCCTCTTCCTCCACCCAAGGGGTGCTATACTCCCAACATCTTCTTCTGAGTCCCGATCACATGAGATGACGTAATCAGAAACCAGAGGATGGTGTCAGCATTGCAGCGCCACCCGGTGGTGGAAGAAGGGTGATAGAAGAGCCTCCAGAGGAGTGGAGTGCCAATCCAGCCGTCTAGAGAGGTAACTATGACAACTCCCTGCGCCCACTCTGCATGACTGCATTAGGCAGCAAAATGATTTTAGCCAGCAGCGGATACCCTGCCCTGCCTTATCTCACATGAGACAATGTGGAAGAAGGGTGATAGAAGAGCCTCCAGAGGAGTGGAGTGCCAATCCAGCCGTCTAGAGAGGTAACTATGACAACTCCCTGCGCCCACTCTGCATGACTGCATTAGGCAGCAAAATGATTTTAGCCAGCAGCGGATACCCTGCCCTGCCTTATCTCACATGAGACAATGTGGACAGGGCTGCTAAAAGGTTAAATTACTTGGTATTATTTTTAGCTGCAATTGCCTTGTTTTACACACAATAAAAGAGAAAACTAAGAACCATGTTTACTAAGCTATTATATTTTATTTTTAGATCTGTATCTGGATATGGGCTTAAACAGTAAGAAAAAGTAATGTATGCTAGAATTTATATACCTTGTTGTGTTGCCAAAGTATATGATAAAGTGTATCTGGTTGAATCTTGCTCTTGTTGCAAGCATCAGATGTTTTTAGTTTATTTTTTCAGCTTGGTTAGGTTCATAAATGTTCTATAAATAACTGTAGTTGGGTAGTTCATTCCTTAGCTGAACAGGCTATTGATGCTGATAGATGTGTGGTTTGTCCTTAATCCTCCTCATTAGGTAAATCTGTTACAATGGCCCTTAATTCACTAAGATCATACTGGAGATAATAGGGCAAGAGAAAACTTACCTCCACACAGTGAGATTTATCTTATCTCTTTATTCCTTAAGTTACCTCCTCTGTAGTTAAGTTACCTCCTCTGTAGTTAATACTTTAGAATTCTGGAGTTATTTTAAGGATTGAAGAGTTAACTTAAAGACAGAAGAGTTAACTTTAGGTTTGCCTGAGGTAAAATGTTTCCTGAATACTACATGCCTCATCACCATGGTGATAACTCTAGAAACTTTATTAAAGACAGGAGATAAGCTTCGTGAATTGAGGCCAATGTGTCATTTTCTTTAATTCAGCAAAGTTATGTTTCCTTTTATTTGAATGTATACCTGATAGAACATACACAAATGAACATGAGGCCCCCTACATGGTACTTGCCAATAGTATTAGGTGGTCTTTGTACGGAGAGCACAAAGACTACCTAATACCGTCAGCAAGTTCCATGCTCCCTGTCTCCCGATCCCCTGAACAGCAGTATTAGGTTCCCTTTGTCCCACACCCACTTCCCCACCTTCCCTGTATGGTACAGACTAACCAGCAAGCTCATGGTGACCCAGAACTCACAGAATGCAATGATGTGTCAGCTTGTTAATTTGTACAGAGCCATAATAATCCAACATTCATACAGACTGTTTCGGATTGTTTGATCCTCATCAGTGCATGGCATGGATTAATTTGGCTCTATGGAGTAGGGCTTGTAAATCCGAGAGGTACAGACTAACCAGCAAGCTCATGGTGACCCAGAACTCATTGGAGTGTGTAAGGGACTACAATGGTCCTAAAAGCCCCCTTACTAAGATGTTAAGAAACACAAAAGTTTGCTTTCCTAAAACAGAAAGAATTTGCGATAATTCAGGTTGGAGTGAGCTTGAGATGTCTCCCAGGGCAACACTGCTGAATATATGCAAATTAACCATTGTACCCTTAGAAGCTAAACACACCTCCAGAACCGCTGGAATGCAGTGATGTGTCAGCTTGTTAACCACTTGAGGACCTAGGGCTTTCTACCCCTTAAGGACTGGCCACTTTTTTTCCATTCAGACCACTGCAGCTTTCACGGTTTATTGCTCGCTCATACAACCTACCACCTAAATGAATTTTGGCTCCTTTTCTTGTCACTAATAAAGCTTTCTTTTGGTGCTATTTGATTGCTCCTGCGATTTTTACTTTTTATTATATTCATCAAAAAAGACATGAATTTTGGCAAAAAAATGATTTTTTTAACTTTCTGTGCTGACATTTTTCAAATAAAGTAAAATTTCTGTATACATGCAGCGCGAAAAATGTGGACACACATGTTTTTGATTAAAAAAAACCCATTCAGTGTATATTTATTGGTTTGGGTAAAAGTTATAGCGTTTACAAACTATGGTGCAAAAAGTGAATTTTCCCATTTTCAAGCATCTCTGACTTTTCTGACCCCCTGTCATGTTTCATGAGGGGCTAGAATTCCAGGATAGTATAAATACCCCCCAAATGACCCCATTTTGAAAAGAAGGCATCCCAAAGTATTCACTGAGAGGCATAGTGAGTTCATAGAAGATATTATTTTTTGTCACAAGTAAGCGGAAAATTACACTTTGTGAGAAGAAAAAAAAAAAAAAAAGTTTCCATTTCTTCTAACTTGCGACAAAAAAAAAACTGAAATCTGCCACGGACTCACCATGCCCCTCTCTGAATACCTTGAAGGGTCTACTTTCCAAAATGGGGTCATTTGTGGGGTGTGTTTACTGTCCTGACATTTTGGGGGGTGCTAAATTGTAAGCACCCCTGTAAAGCCTAAAGGTGCTCATTGGACTTTGGACCCCTTAGCGCAGTTAGGCTGCAAAAAAGTGCCACACATGTGGTATTGCCGTACTCAGGAGAAGTAGTATAATGTGTTTTGGGGTGTATTTTTACACATACCCATGCTGGGTGGGAGAAATATCTCTGTAAATGACAATTTGTTAATTTTTATAACACACAATTGTCCATTTACAGAGGTCTTTCTCCCACTCAGCATGGGTATGTGTAAAAATACACCACAAAACACATTATACTACTTCTCCTGAGTACGGAGATACCACATGTGTGGCACTTTTTTGCACCCTAACTGCGCTAAAGGGCCCAAAGTCCAATGAGTACCTTTAGGATTTCACAGGTCATTTTGAGAAATTTCGTTTCAAGACTACTCCTCACGGTTTAGGGCCCCTAAAATGCCAGGGCAGTATAGGAACCCCACAAATGACCCCATTTTAGAAAGAAGACACCCCAAGGTATTCCGTTAGGAGTATGGTGAGTTCATAGAAGATTTTATTTTTTGTCAAAAGTTAGCGGAAAATGACACTTTGTGAAAAAACACAATTAAAATCAATTTCCGCTAACTTGTGACAAAAAATAAAATCTTCTATGAACTCGCCATACTACTAACGGAATACCTTGGGGTGTCTTCTTTCTAAAATGGGGTCATTTGTGGGGTTCCTATACTGCCCTGGCATTTTAGGGGCCCTAAACCGTGAGGAGTAGTCTTGAAACGAAATTTCTCAAAATGACCTGTGAAATCCTAAAGGTACTCATTGGACTTTGGGCCCTTTAGCGCAGTTAGGGTGCAAAAAAGTGCCACACATGTGGTATCGCCATACTCGGGAGAAGTAGTACAATGTGTTTTGGGGTGTATTTTTACACATACCCATGCTGGGTGGGAGAAATACCTCTGTAAATGGACAATTGTGTGTAAAAAAATCAAAAGATTGTCATTTACAGAGGTATTTCTCCCACCCAGCATGGGTATGTGTAAAAATACACCCCAAAACACATTATACTACTTCTCCCGAGTACGGCGATACCACATGTGTGGCACTTTTTTGCACCCTAACTGCACTAAGGGGCCCAAAGTCCAATGAGTACCTTTAGGATTTCACAGGTCATTTTTGTTTCAAGACTACTCCTCGCGGTTTAGGGTCCCTAAAATGCCAGGGCAGTATAGGAACCCCACTAATGACCCCATTTTAGAAAGAAGACACCCCAAGGTATTCCGTTAGGAGTATGGTGAGTTCATAGAAGTTTTTATTTTTTTGTCACAAGTTAGCGGAAATTGATTTTAATAGTTTTTTTTCACAAAGTGTCATTTTCCGCTAACTTGTGAAAAAAAATAAAATTTTCTATAAACTCACCATACTCCGTACGGAATACCTTTGGGTGTCTTCTTTCTAGAATGGGGTCATTTGTGAGGTTCCTATACTGCCCAGGCATTTTAGGGGCCCTAAACCGTGAGGAGTAGTCTTGAAACCAAATGTCGCAAAATGACCTGTGAAATCCTAAAGGTACTCATTGGACTTTGGGCCCCTTAGCGTACTTAGGGTGTAAAAAAGTGCCACACGTGGTACCGCCGTACTCAGGAGAAGTAGTATAATGCGTTTTGGGGTGTATTTTTACACATACCCATGCTAAGTGGGAGAAATATCTCTGTAAATGACAATTGTTTGATTTTTTTACACACAATTGTCCATTTACATAGAAATTTCTCCCACCCAGCATGGGTATGTGTAAAAATACACCCCAAAACACATTATACTACTTTTCCTGAGTACGGCGGTACCACATGTGTGACACTTTTTTGCAGCCTAGGTGCGCTAAGGGGCCCAACGTCCTATTCACAGATCATTTTGAAGCATTTGTTTTCTAGACTACTCCTCGCGGTTTAGGGCCCCTAAAATGCCAGGGCAGTATAGGAACCCCACAAGTGACCCCATTTTAGAAAGAAGACACCCCAAGGTATTCCGTTAGGTGTATGGCGAGTTCATAGAAGATTTTATTTTTTGTCACAAGTTAGTGAAAAATGACACTTTGTGAAAAAAAAACAATAAAAATTAATTTCCGCTAACTTTTGACAAAAAATAAAATCTTCTATGAACTCGTCATACACCTAACAGAATACCTTGGGGTGTATTTTTTTCTAAAATGGGGTCACTTGTGGGGTTTCTATACCGCCCTGGCATTTTACAGGCCCAAAACCGTGAGTAGTCTGGAAACCAAATGTCTCAAAATGACTGTTCAGGGGTATAAGCATCTGCAAATTTTGATGACAGGTGGTCTATGAGGGGGCGAATTTTGTGGAACCGGTCATAAGCAGGGTGGCCTTTTAGATGACAGGTTGTATTGGGCCTGATCTGATGGATAGGAGTGCTAGGGGGGTGACAGGAGGTGATTGATGGGTGTCTCAGGGGGTGTTTAGAGGGGAAAATAGATGCAATCAATGCACTGGGGAGGTGATCGGAAGGGGGTCTGAGGGGGATCTGAGGGTTTGGCCGAGTGATCAGGAGCCCACACGGGGCAAATTGGGGCCTGATCTGATGGGTAGGTGTGCTAGGGGGTGACAGGAGGTGATTGATGGGTGTCTCAAGGTGTGATTAGAGGGGGGAATAGATGCAAGCAATGCACTGGCGGGGTGATCAGGGCTGGGGTCTGAGGGCATACTGAGGGTGTGGGCGGGTGATTGAGTGCCCTAGGGGCAGATAGGGGTCTAATCTGATAGGTAGCAGTGACAGGGGGTGATTGATGGGTAATTAGTGGGTGTTTAGGGTAGAGAATAGATGGAAACACTGCGCTTGGGTGGTGATCTGATGTCGGATCTGCGGGCGATCTATTGGTGTGGGTGGGTGATCAGTTTGCCCGCAAGGGGCAGGTTAGGGGCTGATTGATGGGTGGCAGTGACAGCGGGTGATTGATGGGTGGCAGTGACAGGGGGTGATTGATGGGTGGCAGTGACAGGGGGTGATTGATGGGTGATAGGTGATTGGCAGGTGATTGACAGGTGATCAGTGGGTTATTACAGGGAAGGACAGATGTAATTAATGCACTGGCGAATTGATAAGGGGGGAGGTCTGAGGGCAATCTGAGCGTGTGGGCGGGTGATTGGGTGCCCGCAAGGGGCAGATTAGGGTCTGATCTGATAGGTAACAGTGACAGGTGGTGATAGGGGGTGATTGATGGGTGATTGATGGGTAATTAGTGGGTGTTTAGAGAAGATAACAGATGTAAACGATACATTTGGGAGGTAATCTGACGGCGGGTTTGCGGGCGATCTAATGGTGTGGGTGGGTGATCAGATTGCCCGCAAGGGGCAGGTTAGGGGCTGATTGATGGGTGGCAGTGACAGGGGGTGACAGGGGGTGATTGATGGGTGATAGGTGATTGGCAGGTGATTGACAGGTGATCAGTGGGTTATTACAGGGAAGAACAGATGTAATTAATGCACTGGTGAATTGATAAGGGGGAGTCAGAGGGCAATCTGAGCGTGTGGGCGGGTGATTGGGTGCCCGCAAGGGGCAGATTAGGGTCTGATCTGATAGGTAAAAGTGACAGGTGGTGATAGGGGGTGATTGATGGGTGATTGATGGGTAATTAGTGGGTGTTTAGAGGAGAGAAT
The DNA here is from genome assembly GCF_040937935.1 of Hyperolius riggenbachi. Classification (NCBI taxonomy): domain Eukaryota; kingdom Metazoa; phylum Chordata; class Amphibia; order Anura; family Hyperoliidae; genus Hyperolius; species Hyperolius riggenbachi. The sequence continues at coordinate 245,478,075 of NC_090651.1, forward strand.
AGATGTAAACAATGGATTTGGGAGGTGATCTGATGTTGGATCTGTGGGCGATCTATTGGTGTGTGGGGGGTGATCAGATTGCCCGCAAGGGGCAGGTTAGGGGCTGATTGATTGGTGGCAGTGACAGGGGGTGATTGACGGGTGATTGACGGGTGATCAGGGGGATAGATGCATACAGTAAACAGGGGGTGGTGGTCTGGGGGGGGGGTCTGGGGAGAATCTGAGGGGTGGGGGGTGATCAGGAGGGGGCAGGGAGCAGGGGGGGGATACAAAAAAAATAGCGTTGACAGATAGTGACAGGGAGTGATTGATGGGTGATTAGGGGGGTGATTGGGTGCAAACAGGGGTCTGGGGGGTGGGCAGGGGGGGGGGTCTGATGGGTGCTGTGGGCGATCTGGGGCAGGGGGGGGGAGAAATCAGTGTGCTTGGGTGCAGACTAGGGTGGCTGCAGCCTGCCCTGGTGGTCCCTCGGACACTGGGACCACCAGGGCAGGAGGCAGCCTGTATAATACACTTTGTAAACATTACAAAGTGTATTATACACTTTGTATGCGGCGATCGCGGGGTTAACATCCCGCCGGCGCTTCCGTATAGCCGGCGGGATGTTGCGGCAGGCGAGCGGTGACAGGCGCCGGCGGAGGATCGCGTCACGGATGACGCGATCGCTCCGCCCATGCTCTTAGAAGGACCGCCGCCTCTGTGGGTGAGCCGGTCCTTCAGGGCTCCACTTCCCGGCCGCCGCTGTGCGTTAGGCGGTCGGGAAGTGGTTAATTTGTACAGAGCCATAATAATCCAACATGCATACAGACTGTTTTGGATTGTTTGATCCGCATCAGTGCATGGCATGGATTAATTTGGCTCTATGGAGTAGGGCTTGTAAATCCGAGAGGTACAGACTAACCAGCAAGCTCATGGTGACCCAGAACTCATTGGAGTGTGTAAGGGACTACAATGGTCCTAAAAGCCCCCTTACTAAGATGTTAAGAAAAACAAAAGTTTGCTTTCCTAAAACAGAAAGAATTTGCGATAATTCCCTGTATGGTGGTATAGAAAAGCACAATGACCAGGCAAGTAAGATATTAAAGCACACCTGAACTGAAAATGATATGGAGGCTGCCATATATATTTCCTTGTAAACAATAACAGTTGCGTAACTATCTTGCTGATCATATGCCTCTAATTTATTTAGCCTTAGACCCTGAACAAGCATGCAGATCAGATGTTTCTGACTTAAAGTGAAAATAAAGTGAAAACAAAGTTATGGGATAAATTTAATCTATCCTACTCTTAAACATGACTTTTAGATATCCCAAAGTTTTATGTTATGTTTAAAAACTAAAAAAGCAGATTTATTGTTTTATCTCAGCTGAATGTAACAATCTGTCTCTGTGTCTCAGTGCTAAAACATATGAACTATTGACCTTTTTTATCTATCCTCTCCTGGCAGAGAACTGGGCTTCCTAAAATAGAGTATTTTATGGCTGTAATTCCTTATCAGTAGTCCGACTTATGCTGTATACACAACATGAGTTTCCGCGTCGAATGCGTCCGTCGATACGCGTCGATTCGATTATTTCCGAGCATTTCTGAACGAATTTCGATGATTTTTAGGTCGATTGCCATGTAAAGTATGGCAAATCGACCTAACGATCCATCAAAGCTTGAATCGGACATGTAGGAAATAATCGAATCGACACGTATCGACGGACGCATCGAACGCGGAAACGCATGGTGTGTATCCAGCATAAAAGAGACCAAAAAGCCAACCTACTAAAAAGCAAAGAGATAATTTGCATATTCAACAGCAGAGCATTGTGGGTAACCACAGATGTTCACTTAAAGCTGAATTATCGCAACTACCTTCTGTTTTAAGAAGGCAAATCACACCAAGCATTGCTTAACCAGCTGAGCGGTCTGGACGAGCTCAGCTCGTCCAACACCGCCAGCGGCTGCCGCTCAGGCCCTGCTGGGCCGATTTTGATGAAATAAAAAGCAGCACACGCAGCCGGCACTTTGCCAGCCGCGTGTGCTGCCTGATCGCCGCCGCTCTGCGGCGATTCGCCGCGAGCAGCGGCGAAAGAGGGCCCCCCTAGCCGCCTGAGCCCAGCGTAGCCGGAACAAAAAGTTCCGGCCAGCGCTAAGGGCTGGATCGGAGGCGGCTGACGTCACGACGTCGGCTGACGTCGATGACGTCACTCCGCTCGTCGCTATGGCGACGATATAAGCAAAACAAGGAAGGCCGCTCATTGCGGCCTTCCTTGTTTATTCTGGGCGCCGGAGGCGATCGGAAGATCGCCTCCGGAGCGCCCTCTAGTGGGCTTTCATGCAGCCAACTTTCAGTTGGCTGCATGAAATAGTTTTTTTTTTATTTAAAAAAAACCCTCCCGCAGCCACCCTGGCGATTTAATCAGAACGCCAGGGTGGTTAAGGGCTGTGCCTCTGACACAGGAGACCAGGGTTTAAATCTTGGCTCTTCCTGTTCAGTAAGCCAGCACCTATTTAGTAAGCAGTTCTTTAGGCCAAGACTCCCTAACACTGCTACTATCAACTGAGTGCACTCTAGTGGCTGCCTCACAAGTGCTTTCAGTCCGACAGGAGAAAAGCGTTATACCAATACTGGCATTATTATTAGTAGAAGGGCTTTTCTGTCTCTTTTAGTACTTTCCTAGTTGTTTCGGGTCACCCTGAGCTGCATATACACCAGCGGTTCTAGATGCAAGCCTGGCTTCAGGGGCATAAAGAGATAATTTGCATATTCAGCAGGAGTGCATTGTGGGTAACCACAGATGTTCACTTAAAGAAAACCTGAACTGAACATTAAAAGTCAAAATAAACATACACAAGCCATACTTGCCTCCTGTGTAGTCTACTCCTCAATCTATTTTTCCTCTCCTGCATCCTGTTTGTCCACTGTGATCAGTGGAATTCTCCGTCCTCCATTTTAAAAATGGGTATTACCCCATAACAGCTTCATGGTCAGCACACTGTTAAACTGTAACATCGCCCACTTGAGCCACAGGGAATCATGGACACATCAGTTCTCCTCTCAGCTGTAACTGACAGCAACTGATATATAACTGACAGCAACTGATATATTTCAGTTCTGACAAAATGTTGTCAGAACTGGAAGGAATCACTGTAAGAAGAAAATGGTGAGCTTCTGAGAGGAACTGATGGCAAGGTAACTGTGTAATGTTCATTTGAAGTTACCTCATGTGTTTATTTTAAATAATTTTACTCAGTACAGGTTCTCTTTAAAGCTGAATTATCAAAATTACCTTCTATTAATGTATAAGTTTTAGGCTTGCAAGACACCAGCAGTTCCTTGCAAGACACCCGCAGTTCTGGATGTGAACCTGGTATAAAGAGATGATTGCATATTTGGGAGTGATGCAACATGGAAAACCGTGGTTGCTGACTTAAAGCTGTATTATTGTGAATACCTTCTGTTTTAAGAAGGCAAATTATACTCAACAGACTGCAGATGATGGATTTTATGACAACAGCTTGTACTAGGTGCAGCTTATTCCTGTGGGAGTGGAGTTTCCTAGCTTATATTTACTTTCTTTCTTTGTGCGTTGACTCATGGAGTCAGAGTCCGTACTGAAGGTGTTTGCAATTTTCTCTCAGGTAGAGCAGACAGGGGGCCATATGCAATTCGAGGAGATAAGAAGCTGAAAACATGCGAGCTTCTTATTCCTCACATCGCTCAGGATTTACCGGCAAATTCAATTGCCAGTTTCACCTGAGCGATGTCCTTGCGTAAAGGAGCATAACTCAGGCGAATACTAGGTATTCGCCGAGCGATGCTCCTGTGTGGCCAGCGATGTGGAGCGAGGCATTTGTGCCGTGGAGCTGTCCTTCAGCACCACAACACTGCTGCCTCGCTCACGGGAAGATGCGCGCGCATCGTCGCAAGAGCCAGCGCATCATCGCAAGGCTCGTACCCGCCGTCCGTCGCCTCCTGCCGCTCGTCGCTACCGCGGGACCTTCAGAAAATACATACCTCTATCGTTCCGGCTCGCCGCATGTCCCACGCCGCTCCTCCGCTCATCTCTGTGACTGTGAGTATTCTTGGAGCCGGCAAAGCATCTTTGAGTCTCCCGCCGGGGCTCCCCATTCCTCCACTAGGTGGCCCAATGAGATTCATCCTGATTCTAATTGGACCAATGAGAATCAGAATGATTCTCATTGGGCCATCTAGTGGACGAATGGGGAGCCCCGGCGGGAGACTCAAAGATGCTTTGCCGGCTCCAAGAATACTCACAGTCACAGAGATAAGCGGAGGAGCAGCGTGGGACATGCGGCGAGACGGGAACGATGGAGGTATGTTTTTTTGTTACATTTTAAATAGGTAAGGAGTCAAAGCTGACTCCTTTACCTATTTAAATCACTGGCATCTGGGGTTTCCTTAGTAAAGGAGGCTCCCAGATGCCAAAATCAGCCCGCTGACAGCAGCGATAGGTCTTTTCGCCTGCTCAGAGCAGGTGAAAAGTTAGCACCTATGTTTGCCGGGAAGCATCGCTTCCCGGGGGGTGCAAAATGCAATTGCATAGGGGGAAAGGAACTTGCTGGGCGATTATATCGCCCAAGCAAGTTCTTTTCCGCCCTGGGGGGTGTTAAATGCAATTGCATTAGGCGACCTTGCTGACGCCTAATTTAAGAACTCGCCAGCGCTACTTAGCGCTGGCGAGTTTGGTAATTGCATAGGGCCCAGAGTCTTTATAATTGGAGCTGGCCTTGTCATACAACTCTGGGGACTCCTGCATTATAATTATCAAAACCTCCACATTAAATAATTGTCTGCTGGACATTTTTAAGAAATGCTGCCAAGTATGCTGCTCTCTCTGTCATCTTCATGACAGGCATCCAAAATGGCATGGAACATGAACTTCTTGTCAGGTACACCACCCTATGTGCCTCCATTCAAATGGAAACAAATCTCTCTCACCTGTTTTGCCATTGACTTTCGTTATGTCATGCTTTGGGAGATAATTAGTTATGGACCACCCCTGTATGCGGTCCCAAGAGGGGACACCACCCAGATGGCTGTTCAGTGTACTTCTCTCCAGGGCACACTGACCAGAAATCCGTGGTCCAACTAAAACAAGCACACATGATTTGCCCAGAACAGTAAAATATCTGAAAAGCACTCAAATCCTTCATTTGCTATATCCAGAATTTATGAAGTGCGTTTGATACTGTGAAATGCATTATGATTGAAAGCATAACTGTTTCATTTGTACTTTTGGAGGGTGGTAACCCTAATTTTTCACTTTTATTCTTCTGGGTGCCTTTAGCAAGCTTATTTTAGTTGTATTTTACAGAAATAATCCTCTTAATACATTCTTGAGCTGAGCTTAAAGCGGATCCGAGATGAAAAACTAACTATAACAAATAACTTGTCTATATATCTTATCTAAAGTTTAGATAGTTTACACAGCATATCTAGCTGCAAAAAAAAAGTTTATGATTATTTATTCCTGTGATACAATGAGGGCAGCCATGTTCTTTTTGTCATATTGTCACAGGCTAAGGGCTGGAGATGCTATCAGCTTTCTTGTGTGTAAATTCAGTCCCCTCTCCTCATCCCTCCTCCCCTCTGCCTTTGAAATTAATGACTAGTAACACCTCCCCCTCCTCCTGCCCAGATTGAGCTTCTGTAAGCCCTAGCTATTGTCTGAAAATGCCTTGGCACTCTGAAGAGCTGTGGGCGAGGCTTGTTTATAGGGAATTAAAGTATTAAAACAAAAACAAAAAAGTATTTGGCTTCAGGAATGCCTTATAAACTATAAAACAAGAACACAATTATGCAATGAGTAAAAGTTTACCTTGGATCCACTTTAAGATCTGGAACAGAGCAGAAATGTAGCAACTGGTGGTTATACTAAATATGAATATATCATTATCAATATGGACTCTGATGGAGTTTACATATACCAATAGTCATTAGTATTGTTGTAACTGGAATAAAGGTAATGTCAAGCATGGATCTCTGAAGGGAAAGGCACACTGAGCCTAATATGAACCCAAAATAGCTGCTTCTAAGGAAGGAAACAGCTGGGTTGGCGGTGTTTTGGGTGAACCACCAGTGGTTTATCACCAAACAAGCTGACCAGTAATTGAACAGATACGGTTCAGTACAACAATTTCACTTCTATTGTTTTGAGCCCTGCAATAAATCTAATCATATACAAATATTATTTTGGCTCCAAACAATCAAACTCATCAGTGAGACTGAAGTGAGTAAAAATATACAAAAACCCAGTGTAATAATATAACCGCACCTACAGTCAGCTTTATCCATGTCTTAGTTTTCATTAGTATAATGGCATAATCCCTTCTGGTAAGTTCTGGTGAAGCCCAACAGCTAGAGCCTGCTCTAGATGCAGTCCTTTCCTCCACTCCACATTATTACACAGGGCAGTGTTTATCTGTGTTAATTTTATACTTGCGTCAACTATGCTCTAACGCTCTGAACAAAGTCTTTAGAATATTTCTGTAAATAAAAATATATTTTCGTTACCAATTATCATTTTGGATAGACTGACCCATCCCTCATCTGTGAGCTGATCAAAAGTATTAGAACATTATAAAGCTAAGCTCTTGAATTATGTCCCCAATTTCAACAGGGTATCACATGCAGTATCCACGATGACAGTGGAATCAAACAAAAGCTGAAGTCCTCTTCAGGAAGACACAGACATCTAGAGGATAGAGTTCCTCCATAACATGTTTTTATTCATCTAGTATTTCTGTAAATAATATAATCAGAAACCTTTCCAAATATGTATTTTTGAAGTTTCCTGAAAACCATACAGCAAATATTGGCATCTAGCCTGAGCTTCAAAAAAAAACAGGCAGCCAAGGAGAACTCTTTTTGAACACTGCATAGCTGTAGCCTGTGCATATATGAATGGTGTGTACACACATTTAATTTAAATTGACCAATAACTGGCCAAATTTTACCACTTCCATGTAGTATGAGAACTTACAATCTGTTCATAGTATTCAAAGTCTGCTGGTCCTCATTCTACATGGAAGTAGTAAAATTGTCCAATCATTGGCCAATCAAAATTGAATATGTGTACATACGCAAAAGACCTGGTGAAATCTATTTTGGAAATTACTACTCACCTGGTAAGTACTAGGAGAGTAGCACAAAGCTGACTGTAGATCAGGACAATATGGCCCATATGCAATTAACTTTTTCTCCTGAGTTATCTCTATGAGATAATTTTTATATTAACTTTTAAGCATTTTACAATTGAAAAAGTACCTAAAACTTTGAGAAAAAGTACTATCAAAATAATTTTGAGTATCTTCTTGCTGGTGGTTTCAAAGGCATTTTATGACAAAGTGTGAAAGTATCACCTAGGAGAAAAAAATAGGTGAAAAAGTGAATTGCATTTGGTCTTATGAGTGAAGTGGATTTTTTTTCAAACTCTACTTGTTGTACATGGCCACACCCAGCACTGCTCTAGAGCATAACAGAATTGTTTTATGATCACGCCCCCACGCCCCCGCCCTGTAGAGTATGTACTGCCAAAGAAGAACTTAGAAAAAAAATTACACAGCTTTTATGATAAAAGAAGAAAACTGAGACGGTTTGTGCAAACATCATCCACCCACAAAATAACTATTAACCACACACACTAGTAAACGCAATATTTAACCTTACGTTTCAGTTACACAGCTTTGATGACAGTATCCCCATAATCCCCTCAGACAAGCGTGTGTTATTAAATTATTCTGTCTGACTCTAACAGAGCTCACTCACAGACGTTGGAGCATGAGATTTAATATTACAGCAAGGCAGTGTGTAAAGTTTCCTCTATGTCTGAAGGTCTGTCCATTGAGAATGATGGCGTAGTAAACCATGATTTATGAATGCTGTGGCTATAAAAACTGACTGGCAACAACATGGATTTTAATGCATTAACCTGGAGACTTTAACTAACAGAATTCATAAATAAGGTTGCAGACTTCTAATAACACTGAAGTACTGGAGGAGTAATAATATGTTTTTGTTTGTTGGTGCTGCACCACACATGAAATGGGGATGACAGTTTCTTACTAATGGCATGATTTATATTTACTTATATATCATTTGACAACATCTATACTGAACGTGCCAGATCATACAAATTACCAAACTTACTCTTGCAATGTACATTTTATATGTCCTAAAAATACCCTACATGTGAAGACCCCACTTTTATGTTCTTGTTAAACAATTAAAGGAGAACCCCGTGTCTGGTCATTATCAGAGTAAGTGGATATCAACATTATTGGGTATTTGTAAAGTGCTATAGGTGCCCAAAAAGCTCCCAAGCCCATCATCGCTGCACATGGTGCTTTATGCAATCATTTTTTTTCACCTTTCCTTTATATAGACTGCTACCCACACCTACTGTAGGCCTGGCCGATTAAGTGTTGCCCCAAATCTCTGAGCTATACCCTTCCATACACCAACACTGGAAATATGGTGATAGATAGGGCTTCTATGCTCTCTCCCATAGGTCACTGTTTGCAATCTAGGGATGGCAATGCCTAGGAGAACTCACGGAGAAGCATGTGATCAGTTTGATCAGCTGACATATTTGTAAGGTTCTGATTTACTGTGATGACTTCCTGGTTTAACACATGATCATGACCAGCAAATCAGAGCCTTTGCTTATGGTACCATGATCACTAAAGCTGGCCCTGACTTGTGACATAAAAATACATCAGTCCTCATTCCTGTGCATCTATCAAACGCAACTTTTAAATAAAGCCCACTAGCTACAAGTTGCTACATGCTTTGCAGATATGGAGTCAGTCTACATTTTGAAGATATTAACCCATTCGCGTTCCGTCGTTTTCACGTGAGAAATGTTCACCTCCCATTCATTAGCCTATAACTTTATCACTACTTATCACAATGCACTGATCTATATCTTGTTTTTTCCGCCACCAATTAGGCTTTCTTTGGGGGGTACATTTTGCTAAGAGCCACTTTACTGTAAATGCATTTTAACAGGAAGAATAAGAAAAAAATGGAAAAATTCATTATTTCCCCCATTATTTCTCAGTTTTCAGCCATTATAGTTTTAACCTCTTGAGGACCGTGGGCTTAAACCCCCCTAGTGACCAGGTCATTGTGTTCAAAATTGGCCACTGCAGCTTTAAGGCCAAGCTGCAGGACCGCACAACACAGCACACAAATGATTCCCCCCCCCCCTTTTGTCCCCACCAACAGAGCTCTCTATTGGTGGGGTCTGATCGCCCCTGCAGTGTTTGTTTTTTTAAATATAAATATTTATGTTATTTTTTTTTATTAGATTCGTGTATTTTTTAAAATATTTTATTTCCTCTATCCCTCCCACCCCCCAGGCAGCCAATAACGGCGATCAGCTGTCATAGGCTTCAGCCTATGAGAGCCGATCGCTCTCTCGTCCTCCAGGTGGACAGCCGTGTCACACGGCTGTCCCCAGTACAGCGCTGCTGCAGATCGCAGCGCTGTACAATACAATTAAGCGGCGGTTTCGCCGTTACAGTCGCCAGAGCGGCAATCGCCGCTCAGAGACTAAAGGCGGAGCTCCGCTCCGCCCACCAAGCAGGAGATGCACGCGCATCCTGCGCGCGATCTCCTGCAAATGCAAGCCCCAGGACTTTCCGCCAATCGGCGTTAGGCGGTCCTGGGGCTGCCGCCCCGGCCACGCCTGCCGGTGTGTAGCCGTCGGCAAGTGGTTAAAATAATACATGCCTCCATAATTAAAACTCACGTATTGTATTTGCCCATATGTCCCGGTTATTACACCGTTAAAATTATGTCCCTATCACAATGTATGGCAACAATATTTTATTTGGAAATAAAGGTGCATTTTTTCCATTTTGCATCTATCACTATTTACAAGTTTAAAATTAAAAAAATATAGAAATATTTCATCTTTACATTGATATTTAAAAAGTTTAGACCCTTAGGTAAATATTTACATGTTTTTGTTTTTTTTATTGTAATGTTTTTTTTTATAGTAAACATTTTATTTGGGTAGTTTTGGGAGGGTGGGAGGTAAACAATAGATTTATAATGTAAATGTGTGTTAATTTTTATTTTATTTTTCTTTCAGGTGTAGTATTACTTTTTGGCCACAAGATGGCGGCCAAGAGTTTGTTTACATGACGTCACTCTAAGCGTAGCACACACTTAGAGTGACGCATCGGGGAGGGAACAGCCAGAAAAAGCACAGCTTCCGAGAGAAGCTGTCGCTTTTACAGCGGGGGAGAGGAATCAGTGATTGGGCACCATAGCCCGATACATTGATTCCGTGGCTACCGAATCCGCGGCCGGGAGTGCGCGTGCACGTGCGCGATCGGCCGCGGGAGCGCGCGGTAGCGCGCATGGTTCCTGGACGTAGAAACTACATCCAGGAACCAAAATAGGTTAACTAATAAATAAACCAAAATAAACAACAAGTGTCAGCGCCAAGGCAAAAGGCGACCGCAGCCGAGAAGGACAATGTCCAAAAGTCCACACAAGCAATGAATATATAAAGTCAGCGCAGGTCTATAGTAATACAGCTTTCATCATTTTTTGGTATACAGGACCTTCGAACAAAAGGGTAAAGAAGCAAGGCTTACCAGATTCCAACAACCCACATTATAAGGTTGTAAACGAGTTTGATAGGTGGTCCGCAGAACTTTCAAATGGTGTCGTTTCACCAGCGATGTTGCACACTACAGATTCCTCCGGAATATAGTAGATATCATACGGGGCCCGTGCACTGGGAACCCTCTGTAAGTGTGTAACTGTGGTTACCCACAATGCACCACTGCTGAATATGCAAATAATCTCTTTATATCCATGAAGAATAAAGAGATAATTTGCATATTTAGCAGTGGTGTATTGTGGGTAACCACAATGACACACTTAAAGCTGAATTATTGCAGGCAAACCACACTAAGCATTGCTTTTTTTTTAGTAGGAGGGTTTTTTGGTCTAGTTTGGTCCCCTATATTTTCCTAGTGGTTTTGGGTCACCCAGAGCTGCTTGAGTATTCTGTCTTTCTTCCTTGGAACACTTTCACTAAGTGCTGGTGGAAAGGCAAGAATTCCAACAAATTAAACATCACCACTGGCACACCAAAAAAATAAGAGAAGACAATGGAAGATCAGATAATATAACCTTTGTGTACTCAAACTGGAGAGCCAAGGAAAGGAAGTGGAGAGTCTGTGTGATCAAACAAACCTTGTCCAGATTCTTTCAAAAATGATCTACTACTGAGTGGCAAATATTTGCCACTCAAATGCACCAAAACATAGGGATGATTGCTACAAGGTTAGTGAAACAGCAGTCATATAAATACATTCATATGCAGTATGTACAGTACATTTTTTTTTTTACCAATAAAATATCCAAGTACTAATGAACTTACTGCAAAATAAGTCACTGCAGGTACATGTACTGTACTGCAATCCCAAAACCACTAACAATCCTGTTGTCTGATGTGATTCAGAGTTGCAAACGTTTGACTACCAATAGCAGACAATTTTTTATAAATACTGTTAGTGTTTGCTAGCTAGATCACACAGACTCTCCAACCTTAGTAAATTGGATTCTATGCATGCAATATCAAAGTAGCAGGATAGGGCGTATCCTCCCTCCACCAGGAGCCAAGAGTTAACTTTGTCTTGGTTATAGATCATATGATACTTATTATGACATTTGAGCTTTTAGGTTTAAGTTTAATATATCTCCAGAACACCTTAAATCTCCTTCGTATCTGGTTACTGTTACTGAAATAGTAACACATAGTCTAGAATATGCAATTATTGTAAATAATGAAATATTTTAATAAGGAAACATTTCATTTTACACACTCATATTTGTGTATGTGTTTTAAACAGTGTGACACATTTTATATATATTTTAGCTAATTTGACTTCTTCCAGTCTCCTTACAGTGTTCCAGCCCTAAATGCAATGCCCACATATTTATCTCAAGTGCATTCACTTCAAAACAGCTGTAAGAAAGCTGAGAGCAATAAGAAAAGTTGTGGAGATCCAGAATCCCCAGGTTTATTGCAAAGTGTAAAAAGGAACCAAAAAACACATCTGCTGAAAAAGATATTCCAAGTAGAATTCTGCATTGAGAGAGAGCCCTATGTAAGGCAGGTCCTGTTTGGTCTTAGAGTGCTTGAACATTTCACCTTCCATGCATTGTTTAGGTACAATTTTGTATTTTAAACAAAGCAGAAGGTTGACATTATTGTCAGGGATGTGCAGGAATCATTTTGTGAAAAGCGTGCGGGGGGTTCAGGTTGTATAAGCACGGGTTAATTCACCTAGGCTGCCACTTTCCAATGGAAGTCCTGGTTTAGAAGGCGGAGAAGTCTGATTCCATGTTTATCTACTAATGCTATTGTCCTGTTTTGAAGTCTGTGCTATTTCTCCATTGGAGATTTATGGCCTGGTGCAAACTAAGGGCGCACAACCAACTTTCCAGATTACTTCTGAACAATTTCCCAGGAACAATCATACAGGAATGTCAAATACGGTGGATCTCATCTATTTCTTTGTTTCCAGCAAGTTCCATTGGGTTTTGGGCTATAGTGCACAAAAATGTGCCATTCCATTGGCAAGCTTTATTACAATAGTTGTATTTCCTATTAGAGAAATGATTGCAGCTTGTTCTGCACCAGACACATTGAGGAGACCAGTATGAAAAAGGAAACTTTTCAAAGCCATAAGTCATCCCATTCTACAAAATCTTGGAAGATTTCAACCAGATATGTTCTGGTCTTAATGAGGTAAAAGGTGGTTGTGGAATATAGGGAGATATATATATATCCTCAACCCCAATGGTAAAACTAGATTCTGTCTGATGTTTCTCCATAATTTATTTACAGTTTAACTCAGTAAATTAACATATACATATGAGATTGAGTGGAATCTGCAGTGCCACCTGGAGAATGATGAGAAGACACTCCCATTCCGATTTTAAACTAACAAATTTAAGCATCTACCAAAAGTCTCAAAGAGACCCCTAGGTAGAAGGTGGATCCCTGTAATTCCAGAAATGGTCAGGTTAATGACATTAATCACTTTTTCACTTTCCTCGAATGTTGGGGATAAAGTTTTGGCCCTATTTCTTCAACCATTACTCCATGAGGTACATCATCTTTTTGACCCTTCTTTTCTTTTTTGTCCACGTCTAAGTGTCAGCACTGGAGAGCACTAATAAAGCCAACTATGTGGAGTCATAGATACCTTAGGAGAGGTATCAGATGTGTCCGGTGGGTGAACTGAATAAAATTTGTTTCTTTCCATATCCTATATTTGCTTAGGACACTCTAACTGGCCTATTACCTCAACCCCTTTTTTCACAGCTTCTCTTTACCCATAATTCTGTCTTTAATACCTTAGAATACAAGCTTAAATGGACAGGTCTTTCCCAGAGAGCTCATTACTACTGTATAATACTGTATAATGAGGATAGTGTATATGTTCCACCTCTACGTACAATAGGATAGCTCACCTGTATAGTTGTGGACTGTCTGTATCCCATCATTGATTTTTTTTTTTTTAACTGTGTATCCTTTATTGTGGAGTGCCATGGAAAATTCTGGTGCAATTTCAATTCAAAATAATAATAATTATCCTGTAACTTTTATTGAAGTCATTATATAATTGTACAATTTCTGTTCCTCAAATGAGAGATCAGCTTCATCAATTTATTTGAACTATCACATAAATTCTTATTTCATTCCGCTATAAACTTTTTTGAGAAGATAGTTGTGGATATTTTAATTTTTTTAGTGTGTAAACCTCTGGTTATTAATATGCTGTTTCAAGCTTATGACAACACCCTGATTGCTTCTAATTGGAAATGAAAAATTAAGCAAAAGACAGAATCTCCCTCTGCCGACTGGTCATCCCTGGAGGCACCCACCCTCGACGAATGGTCTGAGAATGTCACCTCTTACATCAGCTTTTGCAAAGAAATGTGCATCCCCTCCAAGACTTTCAAGGCCTTCCCCAATAACAAGCCTTGGTTCAATAACAAGCTGCGACAGCTTCGTAAGCGCAAGGAGCAGGCGCACAAGTCCGGCTCCCCAGAAGAGTACAAGGAGGTCAGGTACGACCTGAAATGGGAACTGCGAGCTGCAAAGAGAGCCTACTCTGACAAGCTGGGACTATGCCTCCAGTCCAACAACTCGAGGGAGGTGTGGCAAGGCCTCAGGGCGGTCACTAACTTCAAACCCTCTCCTCAACAGGTGACACCGAGCACTCAACTGGCCGAGGAACTCAACGAGTTCTACTGCAGGTTTGAGCAACAGCCCCAGCAGCTCGGGGCCCCAGGGTCGACGATGAGAATGGCACCCTCCGCACTGAGAGACAGAGACATCGCTGCACCGGTTGCAGTCCAGGAAGCAGAAGTTCTTAGGCTGCTTCGCAAGCTCAACCCCAGGAAGGCTTCAGGCCCAGATGGTGTGTCATCAAATTGCCTAAGGACCTGTGCGGATCAATTGGCCCCGGTGCTCACCACTCTGTTCAGTAAGTCGCTTGCGGAAGGCACAGTCCCCTCCTGTCTCAAGAGGTCCACAATCGTACCAGTCCCCAAAAAAACAGGCAGCAAAGACCTCAACAACTTCAGACCTGTGGCTCTAACACCTACCATCATGAAGGTTCTAGAACAGCTTGTCCTTGCTCACCTCAAACGCACCACTGTTGCACTGCTTGACCCACTCCAATTCGCATACAGGGCCAACAGGTCCATAGAGGATGCCATAAATGTCAGCCTTGCGTACATCATGGAGCATCTCGATGGGCCTGGCTCCTGTGCCAGAATCCTATTCCTGGACTTCAGCTCGGCCTTCAACACGATCTGCCCAGACACCCTGGTCGATAACCTGGTGCAGCTCGGCGTCGACCCCACACTTCGCACATGGCTCAAGAGCTTCCTCACAGACAGGACCCAACAGGTTAAGCTTGGTAACTGCTCCTCTAGCTAGAGAACTACCAACACAGGGGCAACTCAAGGGTGTGTACTGTCCCCTCTTCTGTTCTCCATGTACACCAACAACTGCACCTCCGCCTTGGACAACGTCAAGGTTATCAAATTTGCAGACGACACAACAATCATCAATCTCATTGGCGGCAACGGAGAGCGAGACTACCGCTGTGAGATAGAGAGAATCTGCAATTGGTGCAAGAATAACAACCTTGTCCTCAATGCAACAAAGACTGTTGAGTTGATTGTTGATTTCAGGAGGAACCCTCCCACTCTCCCACCAGTCTACGTAGGTGACACCGAAGTCTCCAGAGTAGCATCAGTCCGGTTCCTTGGCACAACCTTATCCACCGACCTAAGATGGGGGCAGAACACCATCAAAATTCTGAAGAAGGCACAACAGAGGCTATTTTTCCTGCGCCAACTTAAAAAATTTGGCATGCCTCGGGAGCTGCTGACCAGCTTCTACACTGCTACCACAGAGTCTATACTTTGCTCTTCAGTCATCGTCTGGTATGCCGGCACAATGGCTAGCGACAGACATAGACTGCAAAAAATCATTAGTGAGGCAGAAAAGATCATCGGATCACCCCTACCACCTCTCGATCTCCTCCACACGGCTAAGATGAGGAAGAGGGTCACGAGTGGCGTCGGGTGCGGCGTAGTTACAATGTAACAAAGTTGTTACATAATAACTTTGTTACATTGTAACTGATAGAACATTTCCGAGGATATTGCGTGGGATCATTTATTTAAAGGGACAGGTAAGTATTAATGGTTAATTAAGAATATTAAAGGACTTTTTTCGTGGTTATGTTTTTTGTTCAATTAAAATACTTTTTCTATGTGTTTGTGTGTTTATTTACTTTTAACTCTTAAAGGAAATGGGTAAGGGGTACTACAAGTACCTCTATACTCATTTCTCCTGGGAGGGGGGTGGGCATCTGGGGGACCCCTTTTTAAAGGGGACTCCCAGATTCCACCATGAACCCCCCACCCAGGAAATCGCGGCCTCCACCTCCACCGCCCATCGGAGGTGGAGAAGAGCCCCTTGTCCTTGGATTGGACAAGGGCTCGGAGGGGGAGGGGAAAGCTTGGCTGCCCCTCCCCTTCCGAGACCCCCCAATCCATGGACCATGCGGGCTGGTATAGTCAGGGTGCGGAGCCCCACGCGGCCGGTGCTCCGCATTCTGGCTATCCCAGCCTGCATGGGGGACAAGGGGTTAAAGAGGTCTGGGAGGGGGGACCCCACGTCGTTTTTTTTTTATATTTCCCACACTCAGAACGAAGTAAGTAAAACTCTTCCCACTTGGGGGAATCTATGAAAATAATACACTATTGTTACCTGTGCAAAAAAACCTGACATTTTCCGCATTTAAAAGACATTTTCGCCCTTGAAACTTACAAATCGATTTTCTCAAAAACTATAAGGTCTTTTTGAAAAAAAATTTTTTCCTCTTATTCCCACTGATCCCCTTAATATACCCTGTGAATTTGGTGTTCCTAAACTTTAAGCAGGCTTTGCTATTAACCGTTAAAGTCGGCGGATTTTTAAATGTTTACATTTTTCCTTTGAAACTTTAACATCGATTTTCTCAAAAACTATAAGGTCTTTTTGAAAAAAATTTTTTTCCTCTTATTCCTCCTGATCTCCTTAATATATTCTCCAAATTTGAGGCTCTTAGCATTTAAGGGGGCTTTGCTATTAACCCTTAAAGTCGGCGGCTTTTTTATATTATACGGAGCGTTACGGTTTAACGCGAAATTACGGTAGCGTTTAATGCGAAATTACGGCATGAACGAAACGCGAAATTTCGCGTTGAAAATTACGCTTACGGTATTTTCAATTACGATTTTAATGGCAATTTCGCTACGCTAATTTCGCATCGTAATCGCAAATTTCGCATGCGTAATTATAGTAATGCGAAATTACGAAAATTTCAGCTCAACTCTAGCTCTTCTGCCTTATCGTCTGCATCTAACTCTCACTATCACAAGGATGTCATCGTACTGTTAATGCTGCTTGGACTCCACTCTGTCAAGGTTATCTTGCTAATGGTGCTAGCATGTATAATGGTAGTAATTGCAGACGTAAAATGTATTGTTAATGTTGTTAGTTTGTGTAATCATAGCAATATATGTAATATAGACAACTGATGTCATGTAGTTTGCCTAAGGCCTGGTTCACATTAGCGTTGGCTGTCCGGATCCGCCTGATTGGATCCGGACCGTATACTGTACAAACGGAACGTACATTCCGCATAGCAATGCAAAGTCTAAGCGGACGTTCACATGCGTACGTTCCGTACAGAACGGAGCCTGATCGGATCCGGACTCCGGACAGTTTTCCAACATGCGCTATTTTTCGGGTCCGGTCATCCGGCCCATGCACCCGAGCCGGATCCTGACACGAACATGCGGCCATGCTGTGCAATGAGAAATGGATGTTTCTCATCACACTGGCAATAGGACCGGATGCTTCCAGCACCAGTCCTATGCCACTTGGGGGGCCCGGACTACACGCCAGTATCACCCATGCTTGCGGTGCCTTTCTGGCACTGCAATGTATCTAGTTCCGGCTACTTTATTGTAGCCGGAACTGATACATTCCGGATTTGCAACTGGTGGCAACTTGTGGCCACCGCAAAGACCCGTACGGTCTCTTTACGGCCCCCGGACCCGGATCCCCGGACACTTGCGGACTCGAACCGCAAGTGTGAATGGGGTCTAAGCCATGTGTACCACAAGCAATTCCGAGTACGGTACCCCCGGACTTGGCGAATAACAAGTCAGCACCTCTATTTTCTTATATTTTCGTAATTAATATTGGTTATAGAATATTCAACTTGGCTCTGAATTGATAC
The DNA here is from genome assembly GCF_040937935.1 of Hyperolius riggenbachi. Classification (NCBI taxonomy): domain Eukaryota; kingdom Metazoa; phylum Chordata; class Amphibia; order Anura; family Hyperoliidae; genus Hyperolius; species Hyperolius riggenbachi. The sequence continues at coordinate 245,495,934 of NC_090651.1, forward strand.
ATCACGTTTCTTTTTCCAAAGAAACCTCTCATATTATTTCATAACAGGCCATTATATTCTATTTATCTTTACTTCTAGTTGTGTCTGGAAGAGAGTAATTCAGTTTTAATAGAGAGAATATGTATGAGGACACAAAGACAGAGAGAAACAGACTTTGGCAATTACCAGCATTCCTCTTATGGTCTTGCCTGTAATCCGCTTTACGCCCAGGATTAAAGTGATTTTCTTTCCTAAAAATGGTTGTCTTTTAAGTCTGTGGGGTTACTGTATGAAATCCACATTGGCAAGTAGACTGTAACCCAACAGTAACACAAGCAGGCTGTGCTTTGCCAGGCTCCTCTGTCAATATGTCTTTATGCATTTTTTTATTCTGCTATTCATACAGAGCAAACATACACAGTATAACAACAGTACATTTACAATGCAGTCTTCTGTCAGGCCGTAAGGTGGTCAATATATATAAAAGGTGAGCTTCTTTTTATGCAGACAACATAATTCTTGCAACCAATCAAATTTCCCAACTTACCTCATTGTAATGAAGAAAGAAGGCCAAAAGGCTATTAGCATAATAGCATTTAGTACAGGTGTGTCTGAACTTTTTAGGCCAAGGGCCATATCAACGTTCTTGAGATTGCTAGGGGGCCAAACTAGCGAAGTTGAACACAATTTTTGATGATTTCCGTTAGGCACACAATGGACCTACCTCTGTTCTTACCTTGGGTAGCTTTGTATTGGCTCAGGTATTCAGTTATGAACACTTTTCTGCTTCAGTTTTTATGATGCCAATTTGCTGCTGAGACTGCTGAGGACTGGAGGACTACATGATGAAACCCCTTTCCGAATGTTTGGGGCATCTGGCAAAAAGATTGCCCTGAGAAAAAAAGCTGAGTGCTATCATCAGTCCTGTCTCATGCCAACAGTAAAGCATCCTGAGACCATTCGTGTGTGGGTCTGCTTCTCATCTAAGGGAGTGGGCTCACTCACAATTTTGCCTAAGAACACAGCCATGAATAAAAAATGCTATCAAAACATCCTCCAACAGCAACTTCTTCCAACCATCCAAGAACAGTTTGGTGAGTAACAATGTCTTTTACAACATGATGGAGCACTGTGCTGTAAGACCGAAGTGTTAACGAAGTGGTTGGAAGAATGAAACATTGACATTTTGGGTCCATGGCCACGAAACTCCCCAGACCATAATCCAATTGAGAACAAACTCCAAGCAATGATTATGAAAGAATGATTTGCCGTCAAAAATTGGTCCAAGTTGATTGACAGCTTGGCAGGGCAAATCGCTGAGGTCTTGAAAAAGAAGTGCCAACAATGCAAATGTTGACTCTTTGCATAAACTTGATGTAATTGTCAATAAAAGCATTTGAAACTTCCGAAATGCTTGTAATTATACTTCAATACACCACAGAAACAACTAAAAAAAGAAGATCTGGAAACCCTGTAGCAGCTAATATTGTGAAAAGTGAAAACCAGTATCTGTGCCATTCTCAAAACTTTTGGCCATGACTGTACTTTTTGGGGTCTGTTAAGGTATGCTTTAAGGCCCATCCACCCCGTATACGATTTGCGGGCATTAACACCTATCGCCAAATTGCCAGTGATAACTAGCGCTTTTGAAAGCGCTAGTATAATTAAAAGTATATAGCAGTGATCTCACTGCCTCGATCACTGGTGGTTCATGATAAACGCAAAAGCGGTGCATGCATTGCTTTTTTACAATTTTAGAGTGACTGATATTGAAATGTTACAAAGTAGCAATCGCTCGCAAACCACGGAAATGTCCAATTTTGCTATCGTTTTGCGATCTCCAGTGTGAATAGGTTATTAAAGCTTTGTGGCCTTCTCTTTCTTCCCCTGCTGTTGAGCACCATAGAATGAGCAAAGTCCTTTATGCAGAATGGATGGCACAGGCTTTCAGGGTTTACATGAGGTTTAGATTTGGTGAGATTGATGTAAAATTGTATTATTTGTTGAACATACTAGTGAACTAAATTGTTGCTTTTAACATTATATTTCCCTGCAGTTCTGATACTGTTCTGAATGTGTTGTATTTGATCCAGAAGAATGAAAATAAAAGCTCAGAGGCAGCTGGCAGTCAATCACAACAGTGGTAAATCCTACTAATCTCAGTGACAGTTACTCAAGCTGTCATCAGCTGTCCATCAAATCCCCAATTTACAATTTACTCTGAAAATGTTATGTTTTTCTCCTGTTTATTTTCCCTCCTTTCATGATGCTAATGGAAAGCATCTATTCACTGCAATGTATGTTTATGAGCATTATTACTGGTTGCTGATGATACATTTTCCACAGAATGTTTATTTGCAATTTTTGCAATAATAGCTTTCTTAAAACTGTAAACTCTGTAATTTGTTTTTATGCCATTTTTCATTCATGTATTTATTCCAAAGTGCTGAAAACTCTGTTTTGTTTCTGGATAAAATAATAAATGACTCAATCCATATTTGAGATTTGAGACGGGGTCTGTACTTATATGAAGTGACTGGATAGAGGGATGATTTAAGCCTGAGTGCATAAAAGACACCATTTAGTCCAGTTGAGCAGTCAATGGAATGATAGTAAAATCATTTATTTTTTTTTATAGAAAAATCAATTCCTCTAATGCCCTGTACAGCAGCACTGACACTGGGAGTGGGGGAAGTAGATAATATTTTACTAGTCAGACTACATCTACAATACATACAGTCAGTGTGTCCAGACCATTCTGTGTTTTCATCTCTTTGAAGCAACAAATACAACTGTTTTTGTAATGTAGAAAGAGTTAGAGAATTTATTTCTGTCCTCCATTTCCTGTTCCTAGCACCATAAGATCATGGAGGTCCAAGGGACAGGAAGAGATTGAAATTCTCTCCAGAGGATGCAAAGTAGCAACATTTCTAGGCATAGACCACCTAGGTATCTTACTTGGGTTCTACCTAGTGGTGAGAGTGCACACTGCACCTTTTCATTGTGATGGACGGTCAGCAACAACAGAGAGGGGAGAAAACAGCAGAGTACACTTTTTGCTGCATATATGGTACATCAGTAAACCATCCTCCTCCACTCACTGTGGAAGGCTAGGGATGGTCCAATAGTATCCGAATAATTCTGAACTGATGCAGATTTTATGGGAATTTTAATGTAAATATGCACCGCTTTTTAATTAGACCAATCAAATGTCACAGCACTGATTTGTCCATTGTCAAACTACATAAAAAATAGCATAAAATAGGCATAAGCTTGGAACTATCATAGACCATCCCTAGTGAAGACACAGCTAGTGTGAAAGCCCTAGCAGCTGAGAGTAGGAGGATGATGGTCTGGTCAGAATGGACAGAGAGTGAAGAGGAGACAGAAGGTGGTGGGTGTGTGTTTGTGTTAGGGATGGTCGGAATGACAATTTCCGATTCCGCCGTAAATCCGCATTCCGTCATGTACCATTTACCGATTCCGCTTTCCGCTACCAATTTCCGCATTCCAATGCGGAATTTCCGCCGGAAATCGTGGAAATTCCGCCAGACTTTAACATTGATTTTCTCAAAAACTATAAAGTCTTTTTGAAAACTTTTTTTGTATATTGTTCAGAAGATTCAGTTTAATAAACCCTGAAAATTTGGTGTTTCTAGGACTTACAGGGGCTTTGCTATTAACCGCTAAAGTCGGCGGATTTTTACTGTAATGTAAAATGCAGAAAATAGGCAGATGCAGATTTTCTGCATCTTACATTACAGTAAAAATCCGCCGACTTTAGCGGTTAATAGCAAAGCCCCTTTAAGTCATAGAAACACCAATTTGTCAAGGTTTATTAACCAGCCGGGCGGTATGGACGAGCTCAGCTCATCCATTACCACCGGAGGCTGCCGCTCAGGCCGTGCCGGGCCGATTCTCATCAAATAAAAAGGAGCACACGCAGCCGGCACTTTGCCAGCCGCGTGTGCTACCTGATTGCCACCGCAGCGCGGCGATGCGCTGCGTGCAGCGGCGAAAGAGGGTCCCCCCAGCCGCCCGAGCCCAGCGCAGCCGGACCAAACAGTTCCGGCCAGCGCTAACTCCGCTCGTCGCCATGGCGACTAGGAAAGCAAAACAAGAAGGGCTGCTCATCGTGGCCCTTCTTGTTAAGTACGCATTAGGAGCGCCCTCTAGTGGGCTTTCATGCAGCCAACTTTCAGTTGGCTGCATGCAATAGTTTTTTTTTAATTTATAAAAAAAGTCCGGTCGCCAGCCTGGCGATCCTAATAGAACGCCAGGCTGGTTAAACTGAATCTTGTGAACAAGATGCAAAAAAAAGTTTTCAAAAAAACCTTATAGTTTATGAGAAAATCGATGTTAAAGTCGGGTGGAATTTCCGCGATTTCCGGCGGAAATTTCCGCGATTTCCAGCGGAAATCCGCCTAAGGCACTTGCATTACCGATTTCCGCATTCCGATGCGGAAATGCAATTTCCGATCGGAATTTTGGAAATTGCATTTCCGCAGAATCCGAATGAGCATCCCGTGTGTGTGTGTGTGTGTGTGTGTGTGTGTGTGTGTGTGTGTGTGTGTGTGTGTGTGTGTGTGTGTGTGTGTGTGTGTGTGTGTGTGTGTATATATGTATGTGAATGTGTTGATAGGTACAGGCAAATGTGAATGCACGTATGTTGTGTCTGTTTGTTTAAATTTTTGTGTATGTACAGCATGTGTATGTGTATGTTCAGTATGTCAGAGGATTTATATCTGTGTAATAGAAAGCATGGCACCATAAAATAATCAAAGCTTAGTGGAATTCATATAATATGCAACATGTCAGTGTACTCTAATGTCCTGTCAACTGTTAAATCATATGACCCTAATACACAGATTTGCATATGGTTCATATTACAATTTTCCAATTAAATGACAGACTTAATGGTGGTTAATGGAATTCCACTCCTTTACTGAGGACCAGCTGTAGTACGTCTAGCCTCACAAACACACATCTTGCCGAAGCTCAAAGAGGCCATATAGTGAAACGTATGATGTAGATTCTCCTCACTACAGGTGCAAGGGGACTTATCCAACAACTCATCTCCCCAAGACAAGGGGTACATATTTGTGGTTATGATAGCATTCAGCTTCCTTTAGTCCACATAGAATCAGGTTGTCTGATTATTTTTAGGGATTAGGGCCACTGGAGCACCCAATGCAGTGTTAGACTTCTTAATGACCTCCAACTGCAGCATTTCCTCAGTTTCATCTTCATGTCTGCCTGTATTTCAGGCGAGATATATAGACTACTGCCTGAAGGGATTGTGTGTCATAATGTCCACCTTATGAACTGCAAGGGTTTTTTTTCCTGGCTTCTCTGTATGCTTGTATGTGGTTAGGTTATTACTTGTACAAGCTAAGCCTTCTATGAATGGCATAGTTGTGGGTCGATTTTCTGGTCATCTCCCAAATCTTGCATGGTAGCTAACAAATATAACACATGATCTATCTCCTCCTGTTCAGACTGAGGGCAAACTGAATTATACACCAACTTCATTGCTCTGTGGATGGCAAGGTTTAGCGATGGCATGCATTATCTGTATTTTTGCATACATAGAACATCCATCAATTCGGGTCTTGGTCAGTGGTGCTACTGTTTCCAGGTAAGATGAATAATCTGCTACTGTTAATGATGAATAGCTACACAATTTATTTTTTTTCAAATATATTTTATTTATAAAATGTTTGTTTACACCCAAGGACAACAAGATATGAAATTCATGAGTGTACAGTGATACATTTTCAAAATCAGAACACAGACCAACAAGGTAAGCAAATATATAGCATACATATGATGTTATCCTACCCAAAACCCTTTACCCTAAAACTTCCCTAACCCAGTACTCACCCCCACCCTCCCACCTGTCCCCAGCCCACTTTCTTGGTGTTGGTGTTAAGCTTAGGAAAATTGAGCAGCAATCAGAAAAACATTCTAAATATTCGAGAGTCTAGAACATCAGTACCGCATTAAGCTAGGAATTTCAAAGCCCCCAGAGAGTCCCCAATATCCTCTAAGCAATACCAAGTTGTTAACACAAAATTACCCGTCAACTCATTTATTTCAGCAGGGGTAAATTTTCTCCATATAGCTACACAATTGTGTTGACAGACACCACTGTAAAGGACTCATTGATAATGGTAATGAGACATAAAAAAAAACCTTAAAGCGGTATAAAACCCTGACATAATATTCAATAAAAACATGTTTTCCTACTTTTTATATGCCATACGGTTAGCATATTTGCATTTGTGCATAAGTATAAGTTGTGCATTTGTGCATACGTATTATTATTCATTTAGAAATTACAGGTTCCCAAGCGTACAGTTTTTTGCTTTGAGAGCTGACTTTGCATTTTATTCATAACTGGTTTTATTCATTATGTATTGGGCAGAAATGCTTTGAGTGTCTGTCTGTGTCCAGGAGCTTCTGCACAGTCAGAGAATGTGTCACATTCCTCACTTGATACAATTAAGTAAACACAAGATAACATTATCTACACTTCTGATGCATCCAGATTTCTCTGCCCTTTGAATGCTGTTCTAGTAAAAAAAAATGCTGGTTGTATATAATGTGCTGGAAATAATTTTTCAGAGCAATGAAGAAATGCTGGGTTTCATTCCGCTTTAAGGGCACCCCGTTTATTTTTTACCTTCTAACAAATAGCACAGGATTAGCAGTATTTGAGTGCTTCCACACCACATCCATGCACGGCCAGTAAAAATGTTTCTTCATTAGAACTGAGGTGACTCACAAGGGGAATTTCATATGCTGCTCTCACCACCTTCCCCCTAAATTTACTGTGCTCAATTAGTCATCTGTGCTCATCTGACAGGCCTTGCTGTACAGCTTCCAATTGTCTAAAACCTAGGTTCTCAAGATGTGGTATGCGTACCACAGGGGGTACTTCTGATGGGTCCAGGAGGTACTTGGGCTTGATGTATTTAGTTAAGTTTAATAAATGTATGGTTTCAGAAAATAACAAATCCTATTTAAACAACAGTCAAACTAGTATTTATGCTAATTTAAAACAATAGCAAATGCTTGGAAACGGTTTAGTATCAATTATCAAGTACTACTATTAACAAATCTCGGTACTTCCCATCTCTTTCTGCAAGTCCAAGGGTCAGTCTTTTCGTGGAGATGGTATTGAAGGATCTTGATACTCTGCATATGGGACATACTCCTGATAATCTCACAGTGGCACAGAAACAAGCCCATTTTGAGTTGGCAAAAATGTCCATGCTCACGGTGAAGCCCTCCGACAAGGGGGGCAACATCGTGGTCATGGACAATGACCAATATGAAAATATGTGTTATCGTATTTTGAAAAATAAAGATTGGTATCAAAGGGCCTCTGCGTCCGGCGTCCTGAGGGACCAGGGTGTACTTTTTGGCATCATCGATTAGGCAGCCAGCAATGGTATAATATCTATGGAGATATCATCCTTTTTGAAGATACTCCATCCACAAATACCCACCTTTTATGCATTGCCAAAAATTCACAAGTCTATGATCAATCCCTCCTGCAGACCGATAATATCGGCCTGTGGATCTCTCACTGAAAATGTCAGTAAATACATTGATTACCATTTACAAAAACATGTGCAATCTTTACCTTTCTATGTACAAGATACCATGCATGTGCTGCGCATCCTTGATGGCCTTCATGTGCGCCCTGGTACCCTCTTGGTGGCGCTGGACGTTGAGGCCCTGTATTCAAGTATACCCCACACCGGAGGCATCAGGGCAGTGGCTCAATACTTGGATACATTACCCTGTACCGAGATGGACCATTCCATTTTTTTTATTGGAGTTGTTGGAATTTCTTCTGATACACAACCATGTTTTTGGCACCTCACACTACCTCCAGGTGCAGGGCACTGCGCTGGGGAAAACTTGTGCCCCGTTGTATGCAAACCTGTACCTGGGGGCGTGGAAGGTGAATATTTTTTCCAACAATGATTTGGACGAGAACATGTGCCACGTGGAGGCGTAGCACAGGTACATCAACGATATTTTGCTCTTATGGACAGGAGGTGAGTTACTCTTGTTGGAGTTTGTTGAGAAACTTAATTCAAACTCCCTCAATCTTAAACTGACATGTAAATACAATGCCAGATCCCTATCCTTCCTGGATCTCTGGATAGAGGTAGGGTAGAATGGTGATCTGAACACAAGACTATATAGGAAACCTACATTGTCTATCACGGTTCTGCATGCTAATAGTTTCCATCCCAGACACCTCATTAGAAGCATCCCGACCGGACAATTCTTGAGGGCAAGACGCAATTGTTCCTCCTTTGAGGCTTTCAAGACTGAAGCCGTGGAACTAAAACATAGATCTAAGGCCAGGGGTTACTCAAGGTCTAATATTGACAAGGCCTACAAGAGGGCCCTTAACTCGAAACTTGATGCTCTTTTGGGGTACCGGAGAAAGACAAACTCATTTATGGAAACAGTACCAATTATTACAACTTATAACAAACAACAGGAACAATTTCAGAAAATTCTTTCTAAGCATTGGCATCTGTTGACTGGTGATGTCAAAATTCAACAATGTGTACCTGATAGACCTAAAGTTATCTTTCGAAAGGCCCCTACCAGTGCTAACAAAATTGTTAGGAGTCATTACACGGGTAATGCTCGTGTTGACCCATGTAGGGAAAGGGGAGTGTTTCGGGGTGGATCAAGTAACCAGTGTCCCTTTGTGACGGTGGGATGATCCAACACTTTTCCACATGTTAAGAGAACTGTACAAATTAAGGACTTTATAAACTGTTCAACGGAGGGCGTCATTTACGTGCTTAAATGCACCTGTGAGCTGTGACGCCTTCTATATCGGTATGACAACGAGTAACTTTCGTAGAAGGATTTATGAACATACATAGGATATTGTGGGGCATAACCTATGCTCTCCTGTGGCTAGACATGTAATTGCATGTGAATTGAATCCATCCAATATTACAACTTTTAGTACAGTGGATTGTGTACATCAACCACTGAGAGGTGGGGACTTTGAGAAACTAGTTTTGCAGCGTGAGTGCCACTGGATATATGAACTTAAGACCACAGTCCCACCCTGCCTTTATGAATGATGAACTAAAATACTCCCCTTTCCTATGATCTTCTCCATTGTCACCAGGGGACCTGTGGAAGATCTCCCTGTTGACTGATCCTTTCGTAGTAGTGGAATTGCCAGTTGCCCCCGGGTGGGGCTTTGCTGCCGCTCCTTTGGAATTTGGGAGGGTCTGGTACCTTCTCTTGTCTGGGGCCGGGGACACCTCATTCATATTGGGACACCCTTATCTTCCCTACATGCATTTATTTGCATGGTGGAAGTGTAATTATATATATATATATATTTTTGTTATTATAATTTGAATATAGCTAACTCTTAGAATATTAAATTATGTGCATAGTTACATCTGTATACTCATATTTATATTGTTTTTTTTATGAAATGTGTAAAGAATGGCCTCATCCTCACTAGTTGGAACCTCGGATACACTGTCCGAGGCTTCTCCTGTATTGGGGGAATTTGGTCCCTGGGGTTTAGGTCAGGGTCTGCTCTGTGGTTTTTATTAATGTTCCATAGGTAATCTTGACCCATTTTATATGATAGTTTATCTCTCTCAAACTTGGACTCTTTTTTTATCAATTATTTCCAAGTTATACTTATGAATGTGTTTTCCAAGAACTTTGTTTCTAGATATAAAAATGGGTTTGTCCTTGTGAATCTCTAAACGTGTGTTGAACGCATAAGCCGTGCCTTGATTCAGGCGCGGCTGATGCACTTCCGGGTACAATGCCTTTATGGCGTGGAGAACGCTTGCGACCATACAGGCAACTACTGTACGGTCTGGAGTCCTGAAAAGCCGGATTACCGGCGAAACCGGTCGACAATTAGCTTGCTGCAGCCATTAGTCATAGAGCCTGACACTCTCCCTTTTGCCAGTGATTTTGAATGTTCTTATCCTCTTTGCCTGTTGGACTTTCCAAGGGAATACATGAACTCACATATGCCAACTTCACTTTAGGAATGGTAGCTATAACGCCATTTATCTATCTTGCTGGATCCTATTTTGCCTACAAACGTGCAATCATTGGCTATATATCCACTGACATTGTTCTTTGGACAACTGGGACTTGGATGTTGCGATTGAACATCTGCAGTCCATACTGTCTGATCTCTGGTTACTACTGGTCTGCACCAGAGTCTGTTAATATTGGATCCTTATATGCTCAAGTTTACATCAATATGAGTCTATATCTGACTGTAATGTACAAGCTACCAGTATCCAGAAACACTTATTTATATGGAGCTATGTTATCTGCAGTCCACATCTATTATTCTGTTGGAGATTGCGCCTGATATAGGATCACTGACTTTTCTGCTTGGCTGACATTATATTGAATATCTTCTATCTCATGTGGAGAGGACTTTGTATTATTAAGGCTGTCAATAGAAACGTGCTGAGCTGGCTTGCAGACTGTTCATCACCAACCATGCTGTTTTGCCTATATATGTATGGATAAGCTTGCCCTTTTCTAGGGTGTTTTAATTGTATTAATAAATATATTTTTTCATTTTTTTAACTATATGACTCATTGAGTGCTTTGGCTTGCAGATGGGTTCTGCTTTTTTCTTGCACTACTATTAAGTGTATCTGTATCAAGGGGTATTTTTTACCATAGCAGTGGGTACTTGGCCAGTACAGGCTTTCAAAAGGGGTACATACCCATGAAATGTTGAGAAACACTGGTCTAAAACATCTTGAACTTAACCCACTCCACAGACGGGCTAGAGGCTAGGCCTTTTTTTAGAGGTTCTATACTTGGGTCATTCTGCAGTGCTTGCACAAATATTGTACTGAGAGTCTCCGCCAGCTGCCTGGTGACAAATAAGGTCAATATCTCAGGATGAGCCACATCCACAGGGTCAGAGCTAGCAGAGGATTCCGGGACCCCTCCTCTCTGCTCTGAGATCAGGCAAAGTGCTTCTGCAGATTGTGTAGTACTGCAAGCCACCAGTAACACAGGCAAAACATCATTAGACCATTGAGAAGGTGAGCCATGACAAAGGAATAAATGAATGTATAATATCTAAAAGAACACTTTCACAATATGTTGTTAGACTTTTCACTCCAGTCTCTCTCACAACACCACAGAATCTTTAATTATAGGCTAAACTGAGCTTGCCAGGTTGTAGAATGTAAATTTTAGCATCCTGGCAAAAAAGTGGCAACTTCTACATACTTGCACATGACTAATGAGGACGCTGTCACAGTAGTTAAGCATTGTGCCTCTTACATAATCATGTGAGAGAAAAAAGGGGATCATGACCATTGCACAGTTAGAGGCGAATGTATCCATAGAGGGCAGTCAACTTGAAATAAAGCCTGGATACCCATTTTGTAAGCCCAGCTGGTTCTGTACCCTGGCAAGAAAACTGTTTAAATTACACAACTGAATCAAGAGACAAGGAAATGAGCTGCAGAGCAATTTAAAAGCTCTTTTGACCCATTAAACAGGAGTCCTGTCTACCTCTTTGTAAACACTGATGGATCTTACTTAAAGGACAACTGACCTGATAGGGGTAGAGATGGCCCAAACCATTCGCCGGGCGAATCTCTCTGGGCCCTGTACTACTTCCGGGTTGCTATGACCCGGAGTAGTATGCCTGCGCTGGCCCGGCAGTGCACGTCCTATATTGCCGGACACTTTCTGCACATGCGCAGAAAATGCCCGGCAACAGGAGCGAGATCTAGGACGCGCACCGCCGGGCCAGCGCAGGCGTACTACTCTGTGCCCAGAGATGCTGAGATGTTCACCACATCTCTAATAGGGATAGGCAGGCTGCCATATTTATTTCCTTTTAAACAATGCACATTGCCTGACTGTCCTGTTGATCCTCTGCCTCTAATACTTTTAGTCATAGACCCTGAACAAGCATGCTGATCAGATGTTTCACTTAAAGGAATACTATCAATACCCAAGTGTTCTAAAATGACAATGTACAAATAATGTCTAAGCAGCTGTGTAAACATTTTCCTACTTTTCATGTTAAATATCAGAGGCAAAAGCTGTAATTTATTGAGGGTAGGATTTAGCTATATTGGGACAAATCAATTGCAGAAAGGGTGTCTGCTTCAATGCACAACCAGAGTTGCATATCAGACTACAGAAAGCAAATATCAAACATATCAAACTCTGAAAGCAAAAACAGTATGAAAAGCTGTGACAATTGGTTACATTTCCTCTGCTCTCTTCAGACACTTCAGTCAGAAACACAGGACACAGAAGCTGCAGCTGTTGGGAGCTTTCTCTCTGTCACACACAGAGTTACACATAGAGTTACCGGTAACTGATCAAGTGTGAGGGAATTTCCCCTCTCCTCATGGCTCAGTCTGCCATCAGTTTTGGTCAGTAAAGTTTGAAAGTATTTTGATAACAGTAAACAAAGAGGTTGCTACTAAAATTTATACACCAGTACTTAGCAGCACTTCCCAAACAATTCCTGTGTCAATTGAAAAAAAATATGTGAATCGATAGTATTCCTTTAAGTTTGACTGCATTTGCCACATGCTTGTTTTCGGTGGTTCAGACATTACTGATGCATGAAAGAAAGCAGGACTGCCAGGAAACAAATATTCTTTAAGAGGAAATATTATATATTGCAGCCTCCATATACCTCTTGCTTCAGGTTCCCTTTAATTGCCAAAAGTTTATGACCTGGGGTGTAACAATAGCCCCGCAACCCCTGCTGTCGTGGGGAGGCCCAGGTGTTGGGGGGGGGGCCCTACTCCTGTGTAAATGTAGAGAAGCAGCGGAGCCATACATTACTGGTTTCTGGCAGCAGTGACAGCTCCTTCACACTCCTCTTCACTATACAACGCCATAAAGCAGCAGTCGTACAGCTCCCGTCTCTGTACGTCATGTGACATGCACGGTGCTGTATGGCGCTTGCACAGTGAAGAGTATTGCGAAAGGACAGCTGTAGAGATGCCCTACCGCCAGAAGCCAGTAATGTAAGGCTCAGCTGCCACTCTGCATTTAGACAGGAGTGGCTCCCTGCTAGTGTTGGGCGAACAGTGTTCGCCACTGTTCGGGTTCTGCAGAACATCACCCTGTTCGGGTGATGTTCGAGTTCGGCCGAACACCTGACGGTGCTCGGCCAAACCGTTCGGCCATATGGCCGAACTAAGAGCGCATGGCCGAACGTTCCCCGAACGTTCGGCTAGCGCTGTGATTGGCCGAACGGGTCACGTGGTTCGGACCCGAACGCGCTCTGATTGGCCGAACGGTCACGTGGTTCGGGTAAATAAATACCCGAACCACGTCATATCTCCGCCATTTGTCTGTGGGTTTAGCTTTGGGTAGGCAGGCAGGGTAGTTCGCGCTCCAGCCACGCTAGCCAGGGTCCCCCCTGTCATTGTGTCACTGCTGGGAACAGTAGTACACCGCTTGCTCAGCCACACTATATAGCATTCTGTTTACTGCCACTCTGTGTACCTCGCTCAGCCACACTATATAGCATTCTGTTTACTGCCACTCTGTGTCTGCTGGGAATAGTAGTACACCGCTTGCTCAGCCACACTATATAGCATTCTGTTTACTGCCACTCTGTGTACCTCGCTCAGCCACACTATATAGCATTCTGTTTACTGCCACTCTGTGTCTGCTGGGAATAGTGGTACACCGCTCGCTCAGCCACACTATATAGCATTCTGTTCACTGTTCTGTGTCTGCTTGGAATAGTGGTACACCGCTCGCTCAGCCACACTATATAGCATTCTGTTTACTGTTCTGTGTCTGCTGGGAATAGTGGTACACCGCTCGCTCAGCCACACTATATAGCATTCTGTTTACTGTTCTGTGTCTGCTGGGAATAGTGGTACACCGCTCGCTCAGCCACACTATATAGCATTCTGTGCACTGTTCTGTGTCTGCTGGGAATAGTGGTACACCGCTCGCTCAGCCACACTATATAGCATTCTGTTCACTGTTCTGTGTCTGCTGGGAATAGTGGTACACCGCTCGCTCAGCCACACTATATAGCATTCTGTTTACTGTTCTGTGTCTGCTGGGAATAGTGGTACACCGCTCGCTCATCCACACTATATAGCATTCTGTTCACTGTTCTGTGTCTGCTGGGAATAGTGGTACACCGCCCGCTCAGCCACACTATATAGCATTCTGTTCACTGTTCTGTGTCTGCTGGGAATAGTGGTACACCGCTCGCTCAGCCACACTATATAGCATTCTGTTCACTGTTCTGTGTCTGCTGGGAACAGTAGTACACCGCTCGCTCAGCCAGAGTATATAGCATTGTGTTTACTGCCACTCTGTGTACACCGCTCAGCCAGACTATATACCATTGTTTACTGACACTCTGTGTACACCGCTCAGCCAGACTATATACCATTGTTTACTGACACTCTGTGTACACCGCTCAGCCAGACTATATACCATTGTTTACTGCCACTCTGATTCTGCTGGGAACAGTAGTACACCGCTCGCTCAGCCAGACTATATAGCATTGTGTTTACTGCCACTCTGTGTACACCGCTCAGCCAGACTATATACCATTGTTTACTGACACTCTGTGTACACCGCTCAGCCAGACTATATACCATTGTTTACTGAAACTCTGTGTACACCGCTCAGCCAGACTATATACCATTGTTTACTGCCACTCTGATTCTGCTGGGAACAGTAGTACACCGCTCGCTTAGCCAGACTATATACCATTGTTTACTGACACTATATAGCAGACTATATAGCATTGTGTGTACACCGCTCAGCCAGACTATATACCATTGTTTACTGACACTCTGTGTACACCGCTCAGCCAGACTATATACCATTGTTTACTGCCACTCTGATTCTGCTGGGAACAGTAGTACACCGCTCGCTCAGCCAGACTATATACCATTGTTTACTGACACTCTGTGTACACCGCTCAGCCAGACTATATACCATTGTTTACTGCCACTCTGATTCTGCTGGGAACAGTAGTACACCGCTCGCTCAGCCAGACTATATACCATTGTTTACTGACACTCTGTGTACACCGCTCAGCCAGACTATATACCATTGTTTACTGCCACTCTGATTCTGCTGGGAACAGTAGTACACCGCTCGCTCAGCCAGACTATATAGCATTGTGTTTACTGCCACTCTGTGTACACCGCTCAGCCACACTATATAGCATTGCGTACTCTGCCAGTCAGTGTGTATATTGCTGGGATCAGTAATACTCCACTCACCGTCAACCACTATATGAGCTCAACATGAGTTCCCCAGAGACCTCCGCTGTGAGCAGCACTCCCAACAACAGCAACAGCCAACGCCCCACGCAAGCTATAACATCCACCCCAGCAGCCAGTGGTCAGCAGCAGCCCTCCCCGGAGGAGAACGTTGTGTCCATCAGTCCGTCGCCAGAGCGATTAATGAGGGCTGCCATTGAGGAGATGATGGGGCCTGATGTGGAGGAGGAGGTCTGGCTCAGGCCAGCATCCCAAGTTAATGTTGAGGACGATGAGGGGTCTGTGTCTGGGGATGTTGGGGTGGCAGAGGTGGTGGGTGGGTCAGACTCAGGAGAAGAGTTGTATGATGAGGATGATGATCGGGACCATCTGTATGTGCCTCAGAGTCCGACCCCGGAAAACATGTTGTATCGTGTGTTTAGGTACTAAAATCTGCGTTCCCTCCCAGTAGTGTTGGGCGAACAGTGTTTGCCACTGTTCGGGTTCTGCAGAACATCACCCTGTTCGGGGTGACTATATAGCAGACTATATAGCATTGTGTTTAATGCCACTCTGTGTACACGGCTCAGCCACACTATATAGCATTGTGTTTACTTCCACTCTGTGTCTGCTGGGAACAGTAGTACACCGCTCACCCGCCACTGTATAGCATTGTGCTCTGTGTCACTGCTGACAATAGTGGTACACCGCTCACCCACCACTGTATAGCATTTCTGTACTGCCACTGTAC
The DNA here is from genome assembly GCF_040937935.1 of Hyperolius riggenbachi. Lineage (NCBI taxonomy): Eukaryota > Metazoa > Chordata > Amphibia > Anura > Hyperoliidae > Hyperolius > Hyperolius riggenbachi. Next base: position 245,511,948 of record NC_090651.1, read on the forward strand.
TGCTGCCAGTCAGCGTGTACTTTAAGGATAAGTGAAATGAGGAAGAAATCCGGTGAAAGAGGGAGGGGCAAGGGAAGAGGTGTTTCCCCTGACGGTTCACGTACAGGCCACAGGGGAGCACCCAAGAAAACCCACTCAATACTGCCCATGTTGTCCAGGACAACAACCCTCACAGATCCAAAAGAACAGGACCAGATAATTACTTGGATGACCTCTCAAGCGTCCAGCAGTGGGTTAAGCAGCACCAGCACATCACGCACGAGGTCCGAGTCCTCAGCCAGTTAAAGTCTGGGCTTTCTTTGAAGACTGCACTGAGGATGTTACCATGGCGATTTGCAAGGTGTGCAAGACCCGCCTGAGCAGGGGGAAAAGTATTAACAACCTCTCCACCACCAGCATGAGCCGCCACATTCTATCCAAACATCCCACTCTGTGGGCAAACGCGGCAGGACAGGGTACCACCAGCAACACTGCCTCCCTTGGGTTCACCAGACTCACCACCAGACCCGCCTCAGCAGCAGCAGTAGCCCAGCCATTGCGTGGTTCACAACATTCACAAACATCAGACGATGCTGACACTGTCACTTTCCGGACTAGTGCTCTTGAGGTCTCCCAGTGTTCATCAAACACAACAACCAACAGCCCTTCGTGGTGCAGCGCTACGGTTGAGTTGTCTGTCTCTGAGATGTTTGAGCACAAGAGGAAATTGCCAGCAAATGACCCCCGGGCCGTGGCAGTAACAGCCAGCCAGCATAGCCAAGCTTCTGGCCTGCGAAATGCTGCCATATCGAGTGGTGGAGACAAACAGCTTCAAGGGCATGATGTCAGTGGCCATCCCACGTTACGTTGTTCCCAGCCGCTACCACTTTGCGCGCTCTGCAGTGCCTGAGTTGCATGAGCACGTGGTCAGCTAAATAACCCGAAGCTTGAAGAATGCCGTTGCCTGCAAGGTTCACCTCACCACTGACACCTGGACGAGTGCGTTCGGCCAGGGTCGATACATCTCCCTTACCGCGCACTGGGTGAACCTTGTGGAGCCTGGCAGCGATTCCTCACCTGCTACGGCGCGGGTGTTGCCCACGCCGCAAACAGCTGGATAACAACAGCAGCACCTACCTCTCTGACTCCTTCTCCTCCAACGCATCTCAAAGCTGTACCTCATCCGGAAATGCTAACCCAGCACCAGCAGCAGTAGGATCGTGGAAGCAGTGCAGCACAGCTGTTGGCATGCGTCAGCAAGCGTTGCTGAAGCTGATCTGCCTTGGGGATAAGCAGCACACAGGGGAGGAAATTTGGAGGGGAATAAAGGAACAGACGGATTTGTGGCTGGCACCGCTGGACCTGAAACCGGGCATGAAGCTAGACACCTGGCACGAACTGGCAATGTACGCAATAGAGGTGCTGGCTTGCCCGGCAGCCAGCGTTATGTCGGAACGCTGTTTCAGTGCTGCCGGAGGCATCATCACAGATCGGCGTATCCGCCTCTCCACAGAAAATGCAGACCGTCTGACTCAAATTAAAATGAATCAATCCTGGATTGGAAACGACTACGCAACACTCCTGGACCCCAACCAAGTAACATGACCGATGAACATCTGGGATGGTTTAGCGTTTCCGGTCCCTGTTTATTGAACCTCTCATCTGTATTACATTTATGACTGCATGGCGGCAAAAAGCATTGCTGCTATATCCGCACGCTTTTTGTCCTCATGCAAGGCCTGGGTTGTTGTGTCTCACAAAGCGTGGCCTTCTCCTCCTGCGCCTCCTCCTGTTCCATCACGTGTGCTGCTGCTGCTGCTGCTGCTGCTGGGTTACCGTTGCCGCGTGGTCCCTGTTTATGGAACCTCTTATCTTTATTACATTTATGACTACATGGCGGTACAAAGCATGCTATCCGCACGCTTTTTGTCCTCATGCAAGGCCTGGGTTGTTGTGTCTCACAAAGCGTGGCCTTCTCCTCCTGCGCCTCCTCCTGTTCCATCACGTGTGCTGCTGCTGCTGCTGCTGCTGGGTTAGCGTTGCCGGTCCCTGTTTATGGAACCTCTTATCTTTATTACATTTATGACTACATGGCGGTACAAAGCATGCTATCCGCACGCTTTTTGTCCTCATGCAAGGCCTGGGTTGTTGTGTCTCACAAAGCGTGGCCTTCTCCTCCTGCGCCTCCTCCTGTTCCATCACGTGTGCTGCTGCTGCTGCTGCTGCTGGGTTAGCGTTGGCGCGTGGTCCCTGTTTATTGAACCTCTTATCTTTATTACATTTATGACTACATGGCGGTACAAAGCATGCTCTCCGCACGCTTTTTGTCCTCATGCAAGGCCTGGGTTGTTGTGTCTCACAAAGCGTGGCCTTCTCCTCCTGCGCCTCCTCCTGTTCCATCACGTGTGCTGCTGCTGGGTTAGCGTTGCCGCGTGGTCCCTGTTTATTGAACCACTTATCTTTATTACATTTATGACTGCATGGTGGTACAAAGCATGCTATCCGCACGCTTCTTGTCCTCATGCAAGGCCTGGGTTGTTGTGTCTCAAAGCGTGGCCTTCTCCTCCTGCGCCACCCTCCTCCTGTTCCATCACGTGTGCTGCTGCTGGGTTAGCATTACCGGTCCCTTTTCCTGGAACCTCTTATATGTATTACATTTATGACTGCATGCCGACAAAAAGCATGTTACCTGTGCAAAGAAAACAGACATTTCCCGCATTTAAAAGACAGTTTTCCCTTTGAAACTTTAAAATCGATTTTCTCAAAAACTATAAGCTCTTTTTGCTAAATTTTTTTTTCCTCTTGTACCCACTCCCAAGGTGCACATACCCTGTAAATTTGGGGTATGTAGCATGTAAGGAGGCTTTACAAAGCACAAAAGTTCGGGTCCCCATTGACTTCCATTATGTTCGGAGTTCGGGTCGAACACCCGAACATCGCGGACATGTTCGGCCTGTTCGGCCCGAACCCGAACATCTAGATGTTCGCCCAACACTACTCCCTGCACCCATGGATGGTGGAGGTTAATACTGTGTATTCATGGGGGGGGAGGGGGGGCTGGCCAACAGATCTCTGCAGGGGTGGCTAGTTAAGCTCCTATGTGTGGCTGGAGTACACCTTTAAAATATGTCAGTATTTCCTCCATGTACCCATAGAACAAATGCAACATCTCTATGCCCCCATCTTATCATTACCACAATTCCCAGCAACAAACTTCAACAACGATAAAGATCACACAGTCATGTCTAAATGCAAGACAACACAAGCTCATCAAAGATAAAGGATCACTGCCATTAATCTTTGAGCTGGCTTTAAATGGGCAAGATCATTGCTCAGAAGTGAGGAGAGAGGAGTGTTGATTGCAGAGAAGAGGGGGGTGCAGGCTGACGCCTGCTGCAACCTCTGGTATTCAGTCACTTTGTCAGTAGAGAGGATTTATCCTGACCTCCATGCATCAGTATGTGACTGTTCACTCAAATACACATATGATACCAATCTCTAATGCCTCAAAGAACCACATTCTCAACTCCTCCTAAACTTTCAAAGCTGTGAACAGCAGCTCTCAACGCCCCAAATCCCGTTCCCTTCAAAGGTATCAAAATAAATTCAGCAGAAGTAACATAAACCAAATTAACTTTGTCAAGCAGGATTCTTTTTGGCGTATTTAAAAAAGTTGGAAGGGTAACCCATAGCAACCAGGCAACAGTTGATTTTGTTTATCCTTATTGCTCCAAACTAATGATGAAATGTAATTGTCATTTACTGCACATTGCATAACACAATTACTCTTCTGCAGCATTGTTAAACAACAGCTAACAAGGTAATGGACCCACACAGTGGCGTAGCTAGAGATCATGGGGCCCCACAGCAAAACTTTCATGGGGCCCTCAGATGGAGGCGCTCTTAAGCAATGCCACCTGCCCCTACCCTATGGATATGAGTTAATTGGGCAATTTACTTTATCATGCAATCAAAACTGTAAATAGTTCATGGGCACTGAGACAGTCAGAGGGTAGAGAAACACAAAAAGTTAAAGGTGAATATATTAAGCACCAGGGCCGGATTTACCATAAGGCATTGTAGGCACGTGCTTACAGGCACCTGATGATGGAAAGGCGGCTCAGCTCACTCCCCTCCCCGAGTGCCTCCCTCATTCTCTAGCTACCTAATAGTTGGGAGCACCTCTAGTTATTTAACCACTTGCCGACCGCCCACTACCTATGCGCGGCGGCAAGGTGGCTCCCCCAGGACTGCGTAACTCTGATCGGCGGCGGCAGCTGGGAGACTAATTAGCCAGCGCTGGCATTAGGCTCCGCCCACCCGTGAAGTCAACCCGCCGGTCAATTAGCATCGCTGGCGGGTTGTAAACACCCGATCTCCCAGTACTAAGTGTATAATACACTTTTGTTATGTATACAAAGTGTATTATACTGGCTGCCTCCTCCCCTGGTGGTCCCAGTGATCGAGCAACCACCAAGAGAGGAGGCACCCAATCACCCCCCTAATGACCCATCAATCACTCCCTGTCACTAACAATGCTATATTTTAGATTAGGCTCTAATCTGCCCCCTGGGGGCTCCTGATCCCCTTCCACACCCTCAGATCCTCCCCAGACCCCCCCCCCCCCTGTGTACAGTATACATCTATTCTCCCCTGTAATCACCCACTGATCACCTGTCAATCACCTGTCAATCACCCATCAATCACCGCCCTGTCACCACCTGTCACTGCCAACCATCAGATCAGACCCTAACCTGCCCCTTGCGGGCACCTGATCACCCGCCCACACCCTCAGATCGCCCGAAGACCCGCCCTCAGATCACCTCCCAAATGCATTGTTTACATCTGTTCTTCCCTCTAATCACCCACTGATCACCCATCAATCACCCACCAATCACCCCCTGTCACCACCTGTCACTGCTACCCATCAGATCAGACCCTAATCTGCCCCTTGCGGGCACCCAATCACCCGCCCACACCCTCAGATCACCCTCAGACCCCCTCTGATCAACTCGCCAGTGCATTGCTTGCATATATTCTCCCCTGTAATCACCTACTGATCACCTATCAATCACTCCGTCACCCCCTGTCATTGATTGCATCTATCCTCCCCTCTAATCACCCCCTGAGACATCCATCAATCACCTCCTATCACCACCTGTCACCCCCTAGCACTCCTACCCATCAGATCAGGCCCTAATATTCTCCCCTGTAATCACCTCCTGATCACCTATCAATCACCCCGTCACCACCTGTCACTGCTACCCATCAGATCAGACCCTAATCTGCCCCTTACGGGCACCCAAACACCCGCGCAAACCCTCAGAGACCCCTCAGACCCCCCCTGATCACCTCCCCAGTGCATTGATTGCATCTATCCTCCCCTCTAATCACCCCCTGAGACATCCATCAATCACCTCCTGTCACCACCTGTCACTGCTACCCATCAGATCAGACCCTAATCTGCCCCTTGCAGGCACCCAACACCCGCCCACACCTTCAGAGACCCCTCAGACCCCCCCCCCCCCATCACCTTTCCAGTGCATTGATTGCATCTACCTTCCCCTCTAATCACCCCCTGAGACACCCATCAATCACCTTCTGTTACCACCTGACACCCCCTAGCACTCCTACCCATTAGATAAGGCCCTAATCTGCCCCCTGCGGGCTTCTGAGTACCCGCCCGCACCCTCAGATCGCCCTCAGACCCACCCTCAGATCACCTCCCAAGTGCATTGTTTACATCTGTTCTCCCCTCTAATCACCCATCAATCGCCCCCCAATCACCCCCTGTCACCACCTGACACTGCTACCCATCAGATCAGACCCTAATCTGCCCCTTGAGGGCATCCAATCACCCGCCCACACCCTCAGATCGCCCTCAGACCCCCTCTGATCAACTCGCCAGTGCATTGCTTGCATATATTCTCCCCTGTAATCACCTACTGATCACCTATCAATCACTCCGTCACCCCCTGTCACCCCACCTGTCACTGCTACCCATCAGATCAGACCCTAACCTGCCCCTTGCGGGCACCCAAACACCCGCCCAAACCCTCGGAGACCACTCAGACCCCCCCCCCCCCCATCGTCTCCCCTCTAATCACCCCCTGAGACATCCATCAATCACCTCTTGTCACCACCTGTCACCCCCTAGCACTCCTACCCATCAGATCAGGCCCTAATCTGCCCCCAGCGGGCTTCTGATCACCCGCCCACACCCTCAGATCCCCCTCAGAACCCCCCCAATCACCCCCTGTCATTATCCTAGTGATCCAAAAACAGTGATCAGTGAAAACTGTCACTTTTTTAGTATTAGGCCAGTTATTTAGCTAGGGCCCTTCATTGGGTAGTTAGCGTCAGTTAGCACCCAGCCCACCACACCACAGTCACAAATTAGTTGCTGATTAGCATCATCACTGTCGCTAATCAGCATTGCTACTATATAGTATCTGTAAGTGATCATTACTGATCGCAGTCAGATCTATATTAGGGTCACTAGGATACACTAAAAACGCAGTGTTTGACCGATCAGGCCTGATCGTTCGCCTGCACTTGCGTTCAGCCCGGCCCTCCGCAGTGACAGAATTTTTTTTTCTGATCACTGCATAAAACACTGTACAATAGCTGTGGCGCTGTAAAGATCAGTTTTGATTTTTTTTAATCATAACTCAGTGACCACAGCTTTCTACTTCACAAGGACTCCCTTTTACTAGGTAGGTGCTCTTTTTCCCGGGTAGTCTCAGAGGAATACCCCTAAATTTAGCAGTCCACCATGGCAAAAAAGGGGTATTCCGCTGAAGAGGCCGCCGAGATTCTGGTTCAGTGGGGTGAGTGCGATTAGGAAGCCTCATCAGAGGAATCATCCGGATCAGAATACGAACCGGTAAACAGCAGTGGCTCTCTGAGGGGTGCTCGAATATGACCCGGATCCGGATACTCAGATATCCGAATCCAGATAGGATATCCGGATTTGAACTTTTGAGTATCCGATCCGAATCGGATATCCGACCCCAGTATCTGGGATATCCGGGGAAATTCGGATATCCGGATAGAAAAAAATTGCTTTAAAAACGTTTTTTAGGGTAAATGAGGCATGTAGCATCATTATTTTTTAAAGGGGAACATTAATTGATGATGTGGGGACTTAAAATCCCCCCAAAAAAATATTTAAAAAATGGCTGTCAATTAACATCAGGCCTAGGTTCCAGACAGCGGTCGTGCAGCCCACATTGTGTCCAAAGTCCCTCCGCACAACTGGGACATGACAGTTTTCAGCCAAGACACCTCCAAAAAATGACACAGCAATTGTGTTTTGGGTTAAATATAGGTGGTATCAGTGGCCTGTGGCACCCTGGCGGTGGGAGCCTCACAGGCAGCAGGAGCAGGGCAATGCAGCAGCAGCAGGTGTAACGTGTGCCAGGAGCATGCCGGATGTGGCACATGTCACGTGGCACTTGGCACATGTCATGTGGCACTTGGCACGTGTCACTTGGCACGTGTCACGTGGCACTTGGCACGTGTCACGTCGCATTTGGCACATGTCTCGTCGCAATTGGCACGTGTCACATGTCACGTGGCACTTGGCACGTGTCACGTGTCACTTGGCACGTGTCACCAGGCACTTGGCACGTGCCAAGTGCCATGTGACACGTGCCAAGTGCCACATGACACGTGCCAAGTGCCAAATGATAGTCAGACAGCAGAGGAGAAGACACCAGTGCACACTAACTGTCACACTGGCACTGCTCACAGCACAGCAGTTCTGTAGAAAGCACAGTAGTACTACTACTCTAACAACTACTAGCACACTGACTGCAGTACTACAGTAATAACTACACAATAACACAGTAATCCTATCCACTAATCCCTAACCTAACCTATACTGTAGCTAGCTAAGGCTAATAGATAGCCAGCAGGCAGCAGCTGGCCTGGTCTGTGCACAGCACACACACAGACACATAGCAGCTGCAGCAGCACTGGAGCACACACTCTGACTGTCACACTATGAAATCAAGCTAAATAACAATATAACAATAGTGTAGTGATAGTGAAGGGGTTAATCACTGAACAGCTTATCAGTGTGTGTACAGCCCTTGCTAGGCCAGCAGCACTGGAGCACACACTCTGACTGTCACACAATGAAATCAATCAAGCTAATTAACGATTTAACAATAGTGTAGTGATAGTGAAGGGGTTAATCACTGAACAGCTTTAGGTTTATCACTGTGTACAGCACTTGCTAGGCCAGCAGCACTGGAGCATGTCTCTCAGTGAGCATTCTCAAGCAAGGGACAATATGTCTCATCATGGAAGCCCTCCTTATTATACAGGGGGGCTGGCCAGTGTTCCTTTTTGTGACTGGGTGCCAGGGCTTAGGCTGGGAGCCCTCTGATTGGCTCAATGAGGTCAGGTGGGGCTGGCCAGGGTTCCCCTCTGTGATTGGTTGCTAGGGCTTCTGCTGGGAGCCCTCTGATTGGCTCCAGGACGTCATCTCTTTAGTTACAGTATTTCAGTATTTTCAATATCCGCGGATATCCACGTTATGCGACCAAATATCCGCAGATAGGATTTCTACAGAAATCCAAAATCCGAATCCGGATCGGATAGCTGAAAAATGGTCGGATATCTGGGGGTTTCCCGGATATCCGGAATCCAGATGAGTACCACTGTCAGTTCTGCTCGGATACCCCTTTTAAAAATCTGGATTGACCCAGATCCGGACACCCAGATATCCGATCCGGGTCAGATATCCGAGTTCAAAATTTTCCTTTCTGAATCCATATTGGATATCTGACCCTAGTATCCGGCGGATTTGGATATCCAGATAGAAAACCGGAAGTGGCCTTTAGATTGCTTTAAAAACGTTTTTAGGTTATATGAGGCGTGTAGCATCATTATTTTTTAAAGAGGAACACTAATTGATGATGTGGGGACTTAAAATCCCCCCCCCCCCCAAAAAAATGGCTGTCAATTAACATTAGGCCTAGGTTCCAGACAGCGGTCGTGCAGCCCACATTGTGTCCAAAGTCCAAACGCACAACTGGGACATGAGTTTTCAGCCAAGACATCTCCAAAAAATTACACAGGAATTGTGTTTTGGGTTAAATATAGGTGGTATCAGTGGCCTGTGGCACCCTGGCCTGGCGGTTGGAGCTGCACAGGCAGCAGGAGCAGGGCAATGCAGCAGCAGCAGGTGTAATGTGTGCCAGGAGCATGCCGGACGTGGCACGTTGCAATTGGCACTTAGCTCGTGTCATGTGGCACTTGGCACGTGACACGTGTCACTTGGCACGTGTCATGTGGAACTTGGCACGTGTCACATGGCACTTGGCATGTGTCACGTGGCACTTGGCACGTGTCACGGGGAACTTGGCACGTGGCACATGTCACTGGCACATGCCACGTGCCAAGTGCCACGTGGTACGTGCCAGGTGTCACGTGACACATGCAGAGTGACAGTCAAACAGCAGAGGAGAAGACACTAGTGCACACTAACTGTCACACTGGCACTGCTCACAGCACAGCAGTTCTGTAAAAAGCTAACACAGTAGTACTACTACTCTAACAACTACTAGCACACTGACTGCAGTACTACAGTAATATCTACACAATAACACAGTAATCCTATCCCCTAATTCCTAACCTAACCTATACCTAAGGCTAATAGCAACTGCCTGGTCTGTGCACAGCACACACACAGACACATAGCAGCTGCCTGCAGCACACACTCTGACTGTCACACAAATGACATCAAGCTAATTAATGATTTAAAAATAGTGTAGTGATAGTGAAGGGGTTAATCACTGAACAGCTTTAGGTTTATAACTGTGTACAGCCCTTGGTAGGCCACCAGCACTGAAGCATGTCTCTCAGTGAGCATTCAGCAAGCTAAGACGATATGTCTCATCATGGCAGCCCTCCTTATTATACAGGGGGGCTTGACAGTGTTCCTTTCTGTGATTGGGTGCCAGGGTTTAGGCTGGGAGCCCTCTGATTGTCTCAATAAGGTTAGGGTTCCCCTCTGTGATTGGTTGCTAGGGCTTCTGCTGGGAGCCCTCTGATTGGCTCCAGGACATCATCTCCTTAGTTACAGTATTTCGGATCCGGATACCCGCAATATCCGCGGATATCCGGGTTATGTGGTCAAATATCCGCAGATAGCTAGCCGGAATCCGAATCGGATAGCGTAAAAAAGTTTGGATATCCGGGTTACACGGATATCCGGAATCCTGATGAGCAGCACTGCTATTAGTGTTTATCGTAATGAGTAATTTGACTTTTGTGATTTTTCATGTAATTTTTGCAGTTGCGATTCTGATTCTAATTTCGTACATAATCTTGATTTTGCGTAAGTTTGCCATAATTTTGCTTAATATTTGCAAGTTGTGCAAAATGATGTTAAAAGTTATCCTCTAACTTTTAACACATTTTCACATAAATGCACTGAAGTCATTGGGCATGAGAATTTTTTTTCACACAAATGCATTAACGTGTATGTCATGCAAAAATGATATTTTCATTAAATAATGCATCATTGCAAAATTACATATTATTTATTGAATTTATATAGTGCCAACGTATTATGCATTGCTTTACAATACAATAACAATACAATAATAGGGGTGACAGACAACACAATACAGGTATTAAGCAGTAAGACACACAATGCCAGATCATACACTGGAGTAGTAGTACAAGTAATTCAAGTTCATGTTATTCTGTGACCAGGATGCACAATTTTTTGTAGAATACACAAGGAGGAAGAGCCATGCCATAGGCTTACAATCTAAAGGGAGCACAGTAGGAGGGGGGTCTGCATCGAGAGATTCCATTATGGTCTATCTAGACTGGCCTGGGATGGTGTTCAGCAATTAAAACTGAGGTTATCAAACAGAGGAAGTTATCGTGGCATGCTGCAGAATTGTGTTGAATTGCTGCTAAATTCTAGCACATTCTTTTGTTTCACCATTAAAGAAGCTACCCTTTAACCACTTCACTACTGAGGGGTTTTTCCCCTTGTGGACCAGAGCAATTTTCACCTTTCAGCACTCCACCCTTTCATATTCGCCAATAAGTTTATCCTTACTAATCGTAAAAAAATTATCTATATCTTGTTTTTTTTGCCACCAATTAGGCTTTCTTTGGGTGGTATGTTTTGCTAAAAATTATTTTTTGCTAAATGCATTTTAACGGGAATAATAAGAAAAAAAATGGAAAAAAAATAATTATTTCTCAGTTTTAGGCCATTATAGTTTTAAAACAATACATGCTACTGTAATTAAAACCCACCTATTTTATTTGACCATTTGTCCCGGTTATTACAATGTTTAAAACATTTCCCTAGTACAATGTATGGTGCCAATATTATATTTGGAAATAAAGGTGCATTTTTTCAGTTTTGCATCCATCACTAATACAGTCCATATTTTCAAAAATAACAGTAATATACCTGTTGTTATTCAGAATTTCTCTGCAAAATTACTACTGTGCGAGATTCTACCTTATCTATGCTTCCTTGTCTGATCTGTATGTATATTTCACATTACGGATGACATAATTTTCCCACAATGCTCCTGTAAGGCAGTGCTTGAGATGTTTACATAAGCAAAGCCCCTTGATGGAAGTGAGAGGGCTACTTTTTTTTAATGAAACATGCTGCTTCTTGGCAAAAAGAATAATGTTAATATATAATATGTAATGGTGTGCTTTAACAGCATGTAGAGTGCAAGAAATGATGGACTATAGCCAAACCATTAAGAATACAGAGATCAAAAGTAAATACACACAAGTACACACACAAAAATATGCATACTTACACGGATAATCATCAAATGCCGTACTAATAGTGTAATGTAATCAATTAGGCTGAGAGGAGACAGAAGTGTCCCTGTTATACAAACTATCCCAAATTGCCCTACTGCACCCTATGTAAGATAAACTAAGACTTCACTGAATCGTTTCCAGAATTTCCTCAACAAGAAGACTTGATTCCTGCTATAGATACAGAGAGGCTGTCTAGATCAAGATTAAATTGGTCTTTTAATTCAAATTGACTGTAACCAGAATGAGCTCATTCTTCAGACTACAGGAGAACAAAAATAACAGGCAATATCACAAAGAGAAGGTTTTTTGGGGGAAGCATCTGGACTCCGTGGAAGTGAAATCAGACACTGATCTCTTTGGATGAACTACTCTCAGGCCAACACATCACTTTGAAGGTAATGTTCATATTTTTTAACTTGCTTATTTAAATCCAGTACTAACAATAGATTAAAACATGGTTTCCATTTTATAAGACACAAATATGAAATATTAGCCATGAATATTTGGTATGCACCACTCAAAGCCAACAGGTGGAGCTCCAGGTTATTTAGACTAAACAGACCAAATATCAGTTTATGGCATTATCTGTCTATTCTGGCTAAAAAACTGTTCAGCCAAGCATATGTACAAGATTCAGTTCACCATAGCAACATTTTGGGACTTTTTATTTTCGTTTTGATTACTATAAGTTGTGGATGTTATAGCATTTTTATTATGTTTTACATGTTTACAATACTATGCTATTACTTTTTTTTTTAAACATGCTTTTTTTTTCAATTTGTTGTTTATTAAAATATTTTGTAAGAAAATACCAAAACATATGAAAGAAAGATGAAATACCGTATTTTTCGGAATATAAGACGCTCCGGAATATAAGACGCACCTAGATTTAGAGTATAAAAATCAGAGGAAAATAAAAAAGACACTTTACCTAGGTGCGTCCAAGTTCCAGGAGCGTCTTGTGGACATTGCCCCCTTCCCAAGATCTCTATCTAAGCTACATTAACTCCTGCTACCTCACAAGCTACACTAACCCCCTGCCACCCCCAGCAGCTCCATTAACCACATTAATTATGCTTTGCCGGTTTTTATGACCCCCTGTTGGTAGCCAAAGAGACCCCTTTAGGCAGCCAGTGGGTCTCAGCCAGGCAGTATGTGCGGCCATTTGTCCCCCTCTTATGCGCAGCCCTGGAGTTATATGAGCAACCAGTCAGATGCGGGTCAGTGCAGAGCGGCAGGTATGGCAGTATACTGTGGCCGCGATCGGTATGGATGTCGGTGAGGCGGCCGGAGATCAGCCTGCTTGGCTGTAAGTAAGAGGCATGCCATTCATGCAGAGCGCAGCGGAAGGCGTTATTACCGATCCGGGATCCAGCCGACGAGTCCTCCATCTGCTTCTCTATCTTCAATACCGGCTCGCGCTGATCCCCGTCCTGTTACTTCCTGGTCTGACGCTCTCTCACTGCGTGACCCTGACGCACGTGAGCCGCCGAGGTCACGCAGTGAGAGAGCGTCAGACCAGGAAGTAACAAGACGGGGATCAGCGCGCGCCGGTATTGAAGATAGAGAAGCAGATGGAGGACTCGTCGGCTGGATCCCGGATCGGTAATAACGCCTTCCGCTGCGCTCTGCATGAATGGCATGCCTCTTACTTACAGCCAAGCAGGCTGATCTCCGGCCGCCTCACCGACATCCATACCGATCGCGGCCACAGTATACTGCCATACCTGCCGCTCTGCACTGACCCGCATCTGACTGGTTGCTCATATAACTCCAGGGCTGCGCATAAGAGGGGGACAAATGGCCGCACATACTGCCTGGCTGAGGCCAATATACCAGTACTAAATTGTTAACATTTGGAATATAAGACGCACTGACTTTTTCTCCCCACTTTTGGGGGAGAAAAAGTGCGTCTTATATTCCGAAAAATACGGTACTTATCGACTAGAGATATAACTGTTACAGATCCCTGGGAGCATAAACACTAGTACAAAGGAGAAACATAGTAAATGCAGAGCAATAACAAGACAAGACAAATAACATTTATATCGCGCTTTTCTCCTGGCGGACTCAAAGCGCCAGAGCTGCAGCCACTAGGATGCGCTCTATAGGCAGTAGCAGTGTTAGGGAGATTTGCCAAAGGTCTCCTACTAAATAGGTGCTGGCTTACTGAACAGGCAGAGCCGAGATTCGAACCCTGGTCTCCCATGTCAGAGGCAGAGCCCTTAACTATTACACCATCCAGCCACCACAACTCCCTGAAGTATCATTGCTAAATGTGATCAGCTGCACAAGAGTATATTTGTATTGACAATAGAGGAGACCTCATGTTGGGGTCTAGGCAGACATCATTTCTGCACTTTCGACAGGCATAGCCATTATGTGTCGGATAGTGCAGAATTTTTATTTTGTTTATTTAGAAGAATTGCGTGAAAGGTAGGCCTAGAGGCCCGGAGGACAGGTGTTCCTAAATTATTACAGGCTAGGTTAGGTTGTCAAGTAAGCGCATGTCTCCTGTAACTGAGTAGAGAAGGTAACATGGTATTGTTAAAACAGTATAACAAGAGAAAAAAAACAAAAACAGAACAAAAGGTACAACATAATCTTGATATCCTGAATACAAGTCAGAGAGTATAGAAAATGTCTCGTCTCATTTATTTAAAAGAACAGGTTATGGTTTGTATGGTGATATTTAGGGTTTTTAACACCAATAGGTAAATTAGGAGATTGTGGTGGATTATTTTGGGATTTGTCGGATCTTTTGGAGGTGGGACTCCATCTCTTGTAGATATATATGCCAGATTCATTTTGAGTTTTATGAGATTTGGGAGGTCGTTGGTTCCCCAGTTGCCAACTATTGCCTGTCTGGTTATGATTAAGATTTGAGAAATTGTGCCTCTGTGTTGGATTGGGAATTGACCAAGGCCAATATGAAGGACCGCTATTTGAGGCTTAAGGTTTATTTAGAGTGTAGTTTTTTCTAGAATTAACTGTGAGGATAGGTTTCAGAAAGGCTGGACTAGAGGGCATTCCCACATTATATGAAATAAGGTTGCTTGTTGATGGCATCTTCTCCAACATAGTGGAGATTTGTCTGAGGAAAAGTGTGCCAAAAAGACCGGAGTATAGTACCATCTCATAATTATTTTTTGCAAGGTTTCCCAATAAGTGATACGTTTGGTATGAGTTTTTATATCGGTAAAGGCCTCTATTTGTTGATGTGTGATTGGAGAGTTGCATTCAGAGGTCCAGCTTCAGATATATTTATTGATTAAGGGAACTCTTCCTAATATTAGTGCTATGTACCAAATTTTAGTTGCTCCTTTCGACTAAGATTTGGATTGAAGGTGAACAGCTATTTGTCTGGAGATTTGGACTGGAGCAATGTTATTTACCTACTTTTACGAAGTGGGCAATTTGGAGACAAGTACATTTGGAATATCGAATTTCTTTTGTAGGTCTTATGCTATTACATTTTTAAATGACATGTCTGTTCTCATACTATTCTACTTTGTACAGTGCTGCCCATAATTATTCATGCCCCTGGCAAATTTTGACTTGCTTTCAACCAGCAAGTCATTTTTGACTGGAAATTACATAGGTGTCTCCCAAAAGATAATAAGACAATGTAAAAGAGGCATTATTGTGGAAAAAAAACAATTCTCAGCTTTTATTTACATTTGAGCAAAAAGTGCCCAGTCCAAAATTATTCATACTCTTCTCAATATTCAATAGAAAAGCCTTTATTGACTATTACAGCAATCAAACGCTTCTGTAACGATCGGTGTAACACAGAGAGGATCTGATTACCGGTGATCTGCAGTATCACCGAGAATGCAGATATATACCCGATTATTGATGATCTGCAGTATCACCGATAATCAGATATATCTCTAACCTCTGGACACCTGAGAGATGAGAGTGTTTTGGTGCAACAGTAATACTTTGAGGACCGCACCTGAATATCAGGTGCTAGAGCAATAAGGAGTACTGCTCCGCAGAAAATTCCTTCCGTTGGTCTGAGCTCTCCGCAGGGAGGAGTCAGACCGAGAGTGGGAAGGACAGAATGAGAGTGACACCAAAGAGGGAGTGTCACTGACAGATCTGTGAACTATCTCTCAACAGGAGAGATAGTTCTCGAGGTCGGGCAGGCCAGGTCATTAACACACGGACAGATACAGTACAGATACAGGAGACAGATGCAGAATCCTAAGACTAGCCGGGTTTGGCAACAGAGTATCAGAATGAAAAAAGGTACAAAATCAGAGATCAGAAGAATGGTCAGGAAAGCAGAAGGTCATAACAAATAATCAACAATTCCTAGACTAAGGTGTGAGTTCCTTGGTCATCAACACCTTGGAAACTGGTCTAATGTAACACAGATACTGACAAGGTCTGAGTGCTACCATGTAGTGATCGCAACGCCAGACACCAGAAGAATGACCAGCACCCAGTATATATACACCAGCGCTCACCTGCGCCTCCCCTAAGTGCTGGACCAATGAAAACTGAAAGAGTTGTCAGCTGACCGGCCTGGTCAGCTGACACCCTTCTGGCTGTCATAAATGCTCTGCCTCTCCGCACGCGCACGCATCCTTCTGAACCTGTGTGGACTATCAGTCCCAGCCACACCAGACATGTGTTGTAATGCCTCTACTGTTTTGGATGCGGAATCCGCCGCACCGCTGTCCGAGCGTGCGGCGTTTTCTCCGCGTTCAGCAGTACTGACAGAAGTATGCCTATGCGTGCCAACATCCGCGTCTGACGCGGAATCCGCCGCCTTGTTCATAAGGCATGCGGCGGTTTAATCACACTCCGTCATGCCAGTGGATGCAGACCCACGCGCGCAACCTGCCGTGTTGGACGCGGAATCAGCCGCCTTTCTCTGAGTGCTCGCGGCGGCTTTTCCGCGTTTTCTCACAGCTTCCTATAATTGCCGAACTTGCATTTTTGCAAAAATGTTTGCAAAAATTGCTTTTTGCATGTCTCCACAGGTATTTTTGCCCATTAAAATATTTCAGGTTGGAGGACCTTCTTGCCATCACCCTGATTTTTAACTCCCCCCACAGATTCTCAATTGGATTCAAGGCAGGACTATGGCTAGGCCACTCCAAAATGTTAATGTTGTTGTCTGCTAACCATTTCTTCATCAATTTTGCTGTGTGTTTTGGGTCATTGTCATGCAGAAATGTCCACTGGTGGGTGGTGCCCAAGGCCAAGTTTCTCTGCAGACTGTCTGATGTTGTCGTTGAGAATCCTCATGTATTGCTCTTTTTCATGGTGCCCTTTACTGTGATTAGGTTCCCTGGTCCATCAGCTGAAAAACACCCCCAAAGCATTAGGTTCCCACCACCATGTTTGACAGTGGGGATGGTGTTCTTTGGGTTGAAGGTTTCTACTTTTTTATGCCGAATGAAGGAAACATCATTGTGACCTAACAATTCAATTTTTGTTTTACCTGACCATAACACAGAAGACCAGAAGTCTTCTTCTTTGGCCAGATTAGCATTTGCAAAGGCCAAGCCACCTTTTGTGTGCCTTATCTGAAGAAGTGGCGTCTTCCTTGGTCTACATCCGTGGAACCCAGCAGTGTGCAGTGTCCGTTGGATTGCATGCCTTGAGACATTGCCACCAGCAGAGCCCAGATTCACCAGGATGGCATTGGTGTTGGTCCATGGATTCTTTTTTACCTCTCTCACTATCCTGGCTAGCACACGTGTCACTTTTGGCTTCCGACCACATCCTCTGAGACTTTCCACAGTGCAAAACATCTTGTATTTTATAATAATATGTTGCACTGTAGCCACTGGAACTTGAAAACACATTTAGAAATGGCCGTGTAGCCCTTTCCTGGCTTGTGAGCAGCCGCAACACGCAGCTGCAGGTCCTCCTCGTTGAGCTCCTTTGTCTTAGCCATGACTGTCCACAAACCAACTGCAGAGAGCTGCTGTTTTTCACCTGTTGAGTTGATTAAAACAGCTGTTCCCAATTAATCAGGGTAATTAGGATGCTTTAGAACAACTTGGACTATTTAGAATGGAATAGAACTTTGGATTTTCCCCCAGACTTTGACAGTTTGTGAAGGGTATGAATAATTTTGGACTGGACACTGTTTGATCAAATGTAAATAAAATAAATCTCCCCTGATGATGCAAGACTGTGAAACTGGTCGGGAAGGTAACAGGTGGCACCATTGTCTATTGATCTATGATTGACCATTACATGCGTGCTAATCTTCCGGGGTTCCCAGTTTATGGGCCCCGTATGTGAGTTATTGTTTTTCTATCTACTGCCTTTTAAAGAAATATTATCTAAATAAACGAGTTATGCTTAGATATTGTCGTTTTTGTTGTCCTATGTAAATTCCTGAAACTTTGCCTCCATACGGATGTCCACTAAATCTTCACGACGTCTGATGTTCCCTGGACGTTATCTGTGACCTGAGCCATTTTACAACCTTATAATGTGGGTTGTTGGGAGCTGGTAAGCCTTTTCTTGTTTTGATATTTGGCGGATACCTACGTCTGAGCATTTGGTGTATTGTGGTGAAGAATTTATCATTCCCTACATACAATGACTTTTTAAACCAGCGCTGACTTTTGATGTATGCCTGACTTCTGAACTTTTGGACATTGTTCTTCTCGGCGGCGGTTCCATTGTTCCTTTGTGCCGATATATTTGCTATTATATAAAACTTATGAGTAGTACATACTGCCCTGAAAAATTAGGCCAGAGGCTAAGTTGAAGTAAACTAAGATGAGGCTTTGTTCGCTGGCACAATACTTTGGAGATATTCAAGATCAACTGCTAAAATCAGAGGAAGCAGTAGCTCTCCTGGAATTGAAGATCAATGACATAAGGTAAAAGATTATCAGAATACGTGTAAATATAGATATTAATCTCAACATGGAATGGAGGAAGCTAGAGAGTGTGGACTTTTCTACCCGCTTCGATAGTCTAGTAATTGAAACAAAAGACGCTGAAGATATGTATGCTAGAATAAAGAAAGCAAATCCAACCTTTATTCAGCTGTACCCGGTATGGCAAAGTAAAAACATCTTAAAAACACTAATGTAAAACGTGTCCTCCTGTATGCATGTGAAACATAGAAGGTTACCAAAAATATAATATCCCATTTATGGGCTTTCATAAATCAATAACATTTTAAATGAAAGATATCTAGATAAAATAACAATTTGCAATTTTTTGTAAAGAATAACAGAAACTGAGATTCAAAACGAGAAAATTAATTGATTATGATATACTCTACGTGCAAAAGATGAAGCCGTAGAAGAACTATTCAGTGGGAGACCCCTAGTTAAAGATAAGAAGTAAGTGCCACTAGCAAATGTCAATGGAAAAAACAAGGAAACTGCAAATTTGCTTGTGAAATGTATTGTCTAGTGTGCAAAATAATATTTTCGCTAATTACTCTAATTCTGCGGTGCTGGAGTGTGGCCATATGGGGGGTAACATTTGCCTTCCCCATTTTGTAGAATTTTATTTATCTCCAACTCGGTTCCTCCTTCTAACTGATTGATCCAATACAAATCTTTGAGCTTTGGCTTTTATGGTCTACATATTATTGTTTTTATTTTGGAGGGCATGCCCCTAGATCTTGAGGGATTCCGGAGCGGGAACGGGTTCACACTCCTCATCTTCCCGGTTTGTGGTATCCATGCTACAACCCGGTTTGTGAGTGTCCCTTCTATTTTCTGCTGTGAACACTTGGACAGTGAAGGCCTTAGCCACAGACAGAAAAATCTAGAAAAGCAACAGGAAATAAGTCAAATTCACTGATGGGACCAGATCCCCTGTGATCAGTGGCATAACAATAGGGACTGCAGCCCCTGCACCCGTGGGGGGGCTTCTGGGGACCGCTCAGGGCGGTTTTGGGGGGCAGGAGGGGTCGCAGCATCAGGGGAGAGCATTGGCACCCACATTGGCGGGGAGGGGGAGCCGCTCACCCCTTCCTCACCTTGGGCTCTCCCTTCAGCGCGCTCCCCTCCTGCATTAAATAGGTGGCAGCAGCGGTAGCAGGAACACAGGAGGGGAAGCGCGCTCAGGGGAGAGCCAGAAGTGAGGGAGGGAGTTTCCCCCCCCCCCCTCCCGCCGATGTAGAGGCCAGGGCTTTCCCCTCATGCTGCAACCTCTTCTGCCCCCAAAAACAGCCCTGAGTGGGCCCCCAGGGGGGCCCTTCCAAATTTCCACAGAGGGGCCCAGTGATTTCTAGTTACGCAACTGCCTGTGATATGCCAGCATCAAGTTTATTATTAATATTTAATAATTGTATTTATAAAGCACATATTATGACATATTATTAACATATTATGCAGTGCTGGACAGTAAATAGGGATGCATACAATGTAAACAAAGGGTGACAGTCACAGAGGAAGCACACAGTTATACAACATAGCACAAGGTTGTACATGCAAACAGGGTATAAGATGCATGATCATGCAATTTAACAGAGACCCTGCAATTCAAGTCCCAGCTAGTCAATGGGAAGGGTGTCATTGGTGGCGTTGCAAGATCAAGAAGGACACACTAAAGGGGAGAGACCCTGCCAAAGGCTTACAATTGTCTTTCCTCTGTGATCTGCCATAACTTTGTATGGTTGGCCAGCTCTAGTATACAAGTTTATAAAGTGATAAAAAGAACTAAATTGGCCCTTAATATAACAACAACAAAAACATTTGTAAAGCGCTTTTCTCCTGTAGGACCGAAAGTGCATAAGTTTGTCTCAGATCAGTACATAGTGTTGCATACAGGGGGAAATGTTATACGATCATAAATGCCAGACTAAACAGGTGGCTTTTCAGGTTTGATTTAAACGTGTGCAGGGTTGGAGCTGTTTTGATTTTGGCAAGGCATTGCACAGGGTAGGGGCAGCATGACAGAAAGCTCTGGCTCCAAAGGTTTTTAGTTGAACTCTGGGGGTGGTCAAGTTATTGGATAGTTTTGATCTGAGGTTGTGGGAGTTGTGGCGCAGTTGCAACAAATCCTTCAGGTGTCCATTGCCTAGGTTGTGTAGGAATTTGAATGTTAGCATTCCAATTTTGAAAAGGATTTTCCATTTTATGGGTAGCCAGTGTAGTGAGCAAAGGATTGGGTGTTATGTGGCAATGGCGGGGTTGGCTTGTTAACAGTCTTGCGGCAGCATTCTGTACTAGCTGCAGGCGGTGTAGGTCTTTACTTGGGAGGCCTGCATAGAGGGCATCGCAATAGTCCAGCTGTGATGTGATGAAGGTGTGTACTAGGGTTGGAAGATCCTCTGAAGGAATTAGGTGCTTAATTTTTGCAATATTTCTTGGGTGAAAGAAGGAAAGTTTCACCACAGCTGAGATTTGATTCCTGAAGTTTAATTCCCCATCAGTCAGTAAACCCAAGCTGTGCACAGTGTTGGAACTAGTAAGGTCTGAGTTCCCTAACCTCAGTGGTGTTCACCGTGTCTGGAGCTGCTTTGCTGTTAGGCGCTGACTTTCATTGACAAGAACCTCAGTTTTGTCAGCATTTAGTCCCAAACTGTTAAGATTATGTTTCTGTGTCTTTATCATAACCCTAAAAAAGCCTGTTTCTACGTATTTAGGAATAATAACAAACTCTTATACCATCAGTTCTTTCAGTTCTGGTGGAGGAAGACCCATGTCTGGAGTCTCTGACAGACAAAAGAGTTAGCATGTGTTTCAGCTTGCCAAGAACCACCCACAGCTGAAATATCACTTTGGGACAGGGTTGTCCTTTAAGGTTTTATGAATCAGTACTTTAAAAATAAACCGCAGAGTGATAATAGTTTTTAAAAGCAAACATTCATTTGGGACTGCTGGGGGTTGGAAATACAGCATCTCATTTATTGGAAAGTGCCATGTGTGCCTCATTTGTTTCTGGGCTTGGCAATGATGGCATAGCGCTGGGAGAGGCAATGTCCTCAGCATGACATGATGATCTTAATGACCACAGCTGAAGTTTCCAAGAGAAAACACACTTACAAACAGTAGCCTATTCCCCGTTCTCACCCCCAGCCTTACCCTGTGCGGCTGGCTGTAAGAGGTGCTGTCAACAAAATCCTTCACTTTACAAAGATTGCACTTGTTTCTCTTGCTCTGGATTTTGTTAGCAGCTTGTAGTGTCATGGTCTAAACTCCCCACGAGCTACTGACAAACAGGCTGTCTTGTAAATTAAAATAGCCATACTTGTAACAGCTGCCATTGACTCACTGCAGTCTACACAGGGGAGATGGCAAGCTCTGTACTTCAGAGGGTTTTTTTACTCTTGAAGAATCACAAAACCTAACTTGATAATAGCAAATGCTGGTTTCTTGCAATATTACTTAAAGGGCATCTTTAATTTTAAAGCATTTATACCATAAGAGATGAACCCGATGTGGAGTTGGAGAATAAATAAGAATTAGAGCAATACTGTATTAAACAAAATACAATCATTAGCGTAACTGGAATGCAAGAAAACATGAATGGATAGTATGCAATGGGTATAACATCTACTACGATTCCTAAATGCTCTCAATGCCTAATGCAAATCATTCCCTGCAGTCCAGTAAGGTGGAGAATAATGGGTTGTGTGTGAACTGTGTACCTGTGCAGCAACCTGATAGATGGGCTTATTTGGGTAAGTGGGCATTTAAGCTGAACATTGAAGAGAAAGAAAGAGCAAGGGGCAAGTGTGGGACAAGTTGTGGAGAAGCTGTTTTCTAAATACTCCCTCAAAATGCTATACATCATATCCCATATGGTGAATCAAGCCCAATGGGTGATGGGAGACATTTGGGCACCCGTGGATGATAGGAAACTTGGGCGGCACATAGACCATAATTCTAATTGTGGCTACAGCAGAGCCCAGTGGAATTTGCAGAGAACAAACTTTATCAGCACACCAACTTGTTCAATTACAGCACACTCTTTATTCTGCCAAATCCACAAGAATTCCGACAATAGTTTCGGGGGCCACACAGGGTCCTCTTTTATCAAGGCGTGTGTTTTACAGTGCAACATATTTACAGTGAGTTTAAGTATAACACTAATCCGCAGTACCCCACCCTAAAAGTGACCTCTTCATGACATTCCCACCAGAAATGTCTGTAAACAAATGCTAAAAAACAGTTTGGAGCTCAATCTACACAGTATTAATGGTCATGTGAGGTACAGTGCACACAGTACCACCAATGCCTCAAGTCCCATACCTTCATCAACATGCGGGCAGTGCTGTAAGCTGCCACAGTTCCCAAGTCCCACATTAAAGGAAAACTTAAGTCAACTAAAAAAAATGAGATTTACTCACCTGGAGCTCCCCTCAGCCCCCAGCAGCCAATCGGTGCCCTCGCAGCCCCGCTCTGACGCTCCAGAACCTGCCGGCGAACACTTCCGGTTTGGCCGTCACCGGCCGACAGGCATGGGAACGCGAGTGATTCTTCGCGTTCCCAGCCTGTATATCGCCCCCTATGCTGCTATTGCGACCAGCTGGCCGCAATAGCAGCATAGGGGGCGATATACAGGCTGGGAAAGCGAAGAATCACTCGCGTTCCCATGCCTGTCGGCCGGTGATGGCCAAACCGGAAGTGTTCGCCAGCGGGTGCAGGAGCATCTGAGCGGGGCTGCGAGGGCACCGATCGGCTGCTGGGGGCTGAGGGGAGCCCCAGGTGAGTAAATCTCATTTTTTATAGTTGACTTAAGTTTTCCTTTAATCACTGATACTGCTCCATTTCCATTACTTGCATGACTGACAGCTGTTGCTGCAAGGCCCCTAAAACAATTGTCGGAACTCTTATGGGTTTGGCACACAAAAAAAAAAAAAAAAAAAGAGTGCTGTAATTGAAGAAACTGTTGTGCTGATAAACTTTGTTCTCTGCTTGACACTTGTGATACAGCCTATATCACATTATCAAGCACCCAGGATATTATCCGGATGGTGTGCATACTCTACTTCCATTTGTTCATACAGTGGACAATTTGGGCGCAGGAGCCTATGAGTATAGCCAAAATGTTGGGTGGCAGAGGGACCAAAAGCAGCAGAGATTGCAACGTAGATATCGACAGCAGAGGAAAGTTGCTGATTGCAATGTGGGGGGGTTATAGTTAGGTGTAGGTAGGGGTAGGTTAGTGTTAGGTTTTGATAGCAATAGGATAGCAATAGGTTAGAGTTAGGTTTGGTAGAGGTAGGTTAGTGCCAAGCTTAGATAGAAGTATGCCAGTGATAGGAGTAGACAAAGGGAGGGTTAATGTGAGAGGAAGGTTAGGTAAAGGGATAAAAGAATATCAGTAAAATTACCAATATCCTATTATAGCAATTATCCAGGACCCAATAGTAGAATATTGGAAGTATTGTGACAAGGAGGGGGAGAGCAATGCCACATATGTGGCAGGTACCAGGTATGGATGGGTCATGAGCTAGAGAGGGGATTTGGAAGTGAAGCTGTTGTAGCATGAGGAAATTTGTCCACAGCTATACTTTCAAAGTAAATGTACCCATTACACAATATCGTGCACAAGGGGGACTAAATGAGGCACAGGGGGACTAATGGAGGAACAGAGGTGGCACAGAGGGACACAGTGGAGGTACAGGGGAGCAGAGGTGGCACAGATGGGGACACTAAAGGCACAGGGGGACAGCGTGGAAGCACAAAGGAGGCACAGGGGAAGAGAGGTGACACAGAGGAAGACACTGGAGGCAAAGGGGGGCACAAGGAACAGGTGAAAAAGTGTTCCGACTTACGTGCAAATTCAGGTTAAGACCAAACTTACAGATTCTATCTCATTTGTTAATCAAGGAATACTTGTATATGTATGAATAGTACAATATATGGTATTTAAAATGTGTTACCTGAGAAGATTTGTTATACTGGCTACCCAGTCCTGTAATGCAGATTGTTCTTTAGAAAGCCTGAACATCCTCCTCACGTTTGATTTAGCTTGCTCTGATATGAAAATAGTGCCCTACACATGCAGACATATATCACCATTAAAAACTCTTTTTTTTATCCTTTGGAGTTAAAGGAAACTTTAACTGAAAAAAACTGCCCAGTTACCTGCAACTTCTTCCAGCCCCCTGAAGTCATCTTAGTCCATTGCCATCACCCCACGCTGCTTGGTTCCCCTGGTGTCACCCTCCAAATGGTGGATGCTCAGCCCCGTGCTGCGCGTCTCCATCAATGCTCTGCAATCTTATGGAGGGGGACAGAGGTGGAACAGTGGAGTGCTGAATCATGGTGAGGGAACAGGAGGACTTCAGGGAGCTGGAAGAAGCTGCAGGTAAGTAACTGGGCAATTTTCTCCCAGTTAAGTGGCTCTTTAAGGTAACCAATTACAATAGATTGAGTGCTTTTGGCCAGAACCAGAGACATGCATCTGAGCATGGGTCTCCTGTCCTGATTATGAAGTGGCTGACAGATATAAGGCCATGAGGACAGTCAGACTGTGCTTACATGATCATCTGCCCTCTGATGTGTATGAATTCCTTCATGCATTAACATTTCCCACACTCTGCCTGTTAGCATCTCTTCTACCTCAGTTCTTTGTGTCTCTGGCTGTTCTGAGAACTCCAGTTTTCCCTCCTGACTCTCATTTGAGTCTTGTTTACACAGTTTTATGTTAATCTCTGCTCCCT
The DNA here is from genome assembly GCF_040937935.1 of Hyperolius riggenbachi. Classification (NCBI taxonomy): domain Eukaryota; kingdom Metazoa; phylum Chordata; class Amphibia; order Anura; family Hyperoliidae; genus Hyperolius; species Hyperolius riggenbachi. The sequence continues at coordinate 245,537,371 of NC_090651.1, forward strand.
TCTCATGTCTCAGGCACGAGGCAGAGATTAATGAGGGAGACAGGAGAACTATCAAACAATATGTACCCTCAGACTTTAGGTCTCTGGCTGTGTGTTCAGAAGGGGGAGGAATAGAAAGCCTTGCATTCATAAAACCTAATTCTATCTCCACTTCATGAAGGTATTTTTATCTCACGCCTGGCAGTGTAGAATTAACCCAGTAAGCTCTGGGCAGCTTAGCGAAACCGCAAGGAAAACACTTGATTGGCCAAGGTAAATTTTGTGTTCATTGTGTGGTTGATAGTTATTTTCCATCTATTATTCTTTTTCTTGTCTCTTTTCTTTTCCCAAGAAAAGTTAAAAGCCACACATGAAACCTTAGGTAAGCTTACCTCAATTGGCACGTCTTGGTAGATGTAATAATATACACCTGCGGCTATGAATATGTCATGAGAAATGGCAACAAGTAGTCAAAGACTGAGCAAGAGAGAAATCTGTACAAAATGAACAATAATAGACTTGTAACCCCTGCTGGAAGCGGAATTGCTAATGAGTGAGTTTTACATTGGGCCCCTCAAGCACTCAGTACATAACAATTGATATGGAGCACCAAAACCTACCAAGAACATCCGATGATGATTACCACCTTTCAAAGCACATATTCTGTACAGGGGCTCATTACCAACATAGAACTAATGAAGAGTTAACACAATTGTTGAAGGTAAGATCCATGTGGGCACCTTTGGTACAGGGGCCCTGGTGCCGTCACAAACTCTGCAAGCCCTATTGCTACGCCACTGTCAGCTGCCATATTAAAGACTGTTTATAACAATTTAACGTAAATTATTTGTGCTGTGCTGCTTGCTTCTTCTGTATGGCTCTGCAATAGAGGACAATTATCTTTTGACACTTGACTGATACAAAATGAGATAGATTTAGGTTCTATAATTCCGGTGTGGGATGGAATTTTGGGGAAGGTTTTGGCAAAACTTTCTATCTGAAGGGACTTCAATGCACCTCAGCAAACAAAGAGGTTCCATGGTTACCTCTGTTTATAGCACCTCATTTGGTATTGGCTGTTTTCTGTTTGCACTGCAGTAAACTGCTGACTGGAGCACTTGGTCATACAGACACCATGGCCTCGATTCATAAACAGCAGTGCGATAAAAAAAATCTTTTCGGGAAAATACCGCACTCGGTATTTTCCCGGTTTGTGTGCTAATTCATAAAGATTTCCCCAGCTGCCCTTGGAGGTCGGTAAATTACCGCAGCCCATTCAGCGGTAGAGTAGAGCAGTGTTCCGATTCTCTCTTTGCCCTGCAGAAATGAATCACACAGACGGCTCTCTCTGGCTCTCCCACTGATGACTCAGACAGATGAGTCACACAGTCTTTCCCTGCCTGCAGAAATTACTCACACAGACGGCTCTTTCTACTGATGACTCAGACAGATGAGTCACACAGTCTTTCCCTGCCTGCTGAAATGATTCACACAGACGGCTTCTGGCTCTCTCCACAGATGAATCAAACAGACTTTCGGCTCTCTGCACTTTGCATTAATCAGAGCTGTCAGAGCAGTCGGTAACTTGTTAAGACCTCACTAGAGGTGTCGGTAACTACCGCCAGGCTTACCGCTTGTTGAAGGCTTTATGAATTGACATTTTCTGACAATTTACTGACATGTGTTGTCGGTAACTGCAGCCAAGTCGGTAATTTATCTCCCTGGTCGGTAATGTCAGCTTTTCATGCGGTAACAGCCTTTATGAATTGACATTTTGCTAAGTGGTCGGTAAAGTCTGCTGTTTTCAGCATTACCGCATGAGGTAATGCTTTATGAATCGAGGCCAAAGAGTGTGATATTATTTTTTTTATTTTAAACTCCAATCCTCTGGCCTGGTATGGACCCAGAATAGGATCACCTGGAGCCATGCTATATGATAACTTCATCCTGCCACACCCAAAATGTGGCTGTCGATTGAATTTCTTTGTGCATGCTAACCTATTCATCACAGCACATCACATCCACTGCACCAGAAGGAGGCTTGCTTTAATTATTTTTAAAAAATATTCTGCAGCCATTAAGTGCAATGCCTAGGAAATATTTGTTCAAACTGCAAGCACTTCCATGGTGTGTAAAAAGTTGGTCTTTGAAAAAAAAATGATTTAAAAAACTAAACATAGTGCTCCTTCATAATGGTCATCACTCCCTTAATCAACAATGCAGTTTGTCATAAGGGATTAGCCACTAGGCATGTGACACCTCCCCCCTTACCCATAACCAGCTAAGATGTGGGAAGGACATTGTAAGGAGAGGATGAAAGCAGAGGTGTCACTAGGGATGGTGTCACCTGGTGCGGAAACTCATGGTGTCACCCTTCTCTTATCCCATGAACCTCCAACCTCACCAAGCTAAACAAAACCATAATACTTGTTTTGTAGTATCACTTGTTACATTTGTTGAGAATGAGGTTGGGAAGGAGTAATACTGGATGCATTTTCTATAGGTGAGAGAGGAGTTGGGCAATAGCCTGGTCTATATTTACATTATCCTATTCCACTGTCCCTTAGCCTGGAGCTTGGTATCACGTGTCTGCTGGTGACACCTGGTGCAGTCCGCACCTACCGCCCCCCCTAGTGACGCCACTGGATGGAAGATCTCCCATACACAGTAGCCTTGTCCCAATGCTCAGGGACAGGGGTCTCTGTGTTTCTTAATGATGAAAGACAGTAACATTTAAAATTCATATTTACACATACATACAAGTTGTACATGTGTTCAGGGGCGTAGCAATAGGGGTTGCAGAGGTTGCGACCGCATCGGGGCCCTTGGGCAAGAGGGGCCCCAAAAGCCCTCCCTCAACCACAGTATTAGCTCTCTATTGGTCCTGTGCTCATAACAATCACTTCTATAGATACTTTGAATAGTGGTTATCATTAACAGACTGCTCCCCATCCCCTTCTTGCACCTCTGACACTGTAGTTGCCATTGGCAGGTTTTGGTGCGCCGTATCAATTGTTATATATAGAGTGCTTTTACGGGGCCCCATTGTAAAACTTGCATCAGGGCCCACAGCTCCTTAGCTACGCCACTGCATGTGTTCCAGAGTAAATGCACTATAACTTTTTTTGCTTCCTGCGTAGCTGTCACTTACGGCACGTTTAATAATCTACCAATTCTAAATCTATTACCACCAGATTTTGGGCTAGTCCATCTCCTCTTGGAAGAATCTCAGGATTTCTCTTACTTTCAAATGCACTCCTTAAATGGCATTGGCACTATTCCGCTGTCAAAATAGTGGCACATGAGTAGGCAGGCTGGCTAGTATGTTTGTATGGGTCCTTTCTAGTGACTGTTTGTGAAAGAAATAAAATAAACTTTGAGAATCCCTGATTAGAAGATGGACTAATACAAAACTGGTGGCATAGTGGGCAGCACAGTGGCGTAGTGGTTAGCACACTCATCATGCAACTCTGGGTCCTTGGTTCAAATCCCAGCCATGTTCTCCCTGTGTCTGCATGGGCTTCCATCGGGGACTCCAGTTTCCTCCTACATCTCAAAAACATACAGATAAGTTAATAGGCTTCCCCCTTAAAATTGGCCCTAGACTATGATACATACACTACACAATACATACATAGATATTAGACTGTGAGCCCCTCTGATGGTAACAAGACAATATACGCTCTGTACAGCGCAGTGGAAGATGTTGGCACTATATAAATACTAAATAATAATAATAAAACCTTTTGGTTTAAAGGAAAACATAGCTCACGTAAGTAATACCTGGGGCTTCCTCCAGCCCCATCCGCTCGGATCGCTCCCACGCCGCCGTCCTTCCGCTGCCCACAGCTTCGGTAGCGGATCCCGTAGCAGGTACTGCACATGCGCAGGAAGCTGCCAGCAATGGGAGCCAATTCGAGGATGCGCACGGCAAGGGCTGCCCAGGCACAGTGCCCATCAACTTGCTGAGTCGCCAGAATCGAAACTGAGGAGCAGCGGGGAACCAGAGGATCTTTCAAAGATGGAGCAGGCACAGGGTGGCTGCAGGAAAAATGCTGCATGTAGTACTTTTGCGATCTGCACTAATTCGCAAACATGCTGCAATCTCTGCAGTGAGAGTAATTCCATAGATGAATTGTGCAGCGCTTGTGCAGCAGTGCTTTGCTGATCACCGGTGATCAGCAAAGTGCGAATCGCAGACACGAAGCGCGCGAGTATGAATGGGCCCTTAGGTAGAGTGCAGTGTTATCAAGGTGCTTTATTTTTGGATCTGTCATTCATGCTGTTTCTCTAAAATCTCCCAAGGTAATGAGCAAGCATTAGTTTCTGACTAAACATTATTCAGAATATTTGCTGCTCATAAATTCTGAAAGACAGAAATTACTAGGAATAAAAGTTTTATTTCTATTTCATTTCCAGATGAGGATATCTTGTGAAATGGTAGTTTTCTTTGAAAAAAAAAAACACACACATCATGTAATAACTAAATTGTGAAATTAAGAACTTATACCCTAGTAGAGAGGGCCCGAACTGTTCGCCGGCGAACGGGAACCGGCGAACTTCCATGGTTCGCGAATGCGGAGAACCGCAAACTTTTCCGGAAGTTCGATTCGCCCCCATAGTGCATCATTAGGCTCAACTTTGACCCTCTACATCACAGTCAGCAGGCACATTGTAGCCAATCAGGCTACACTCCCTCCTGGAGCCCCCCCCCCCCCCTTATAAAAGGCAGGCAGTGTCAGGCATTGGACTCATGGCCCATACACACGGGCTACAACTGTTGCTGGAAACACATGGAGCGCTCATGTTGCGGCGACAGGTCCCCCGTGTGTATAATGGCCCATACTCATGGGCAACTTTTTGGCCTGTCGCCAGCACACGTGAGCGTGTGCGCGACAGGCCGGCGACAGCTCGTCGCCAGGCCCCTCCGCATACACACGGCGGAGGGACCTGGCAACTGATGCGGCGGAAGCTGTCGCTGTTGCGCCTCCCCCCTCCGGAAGCCCAATGTGTAACTTATCTTGTTGCTGTCGCTAGTCCGCGTACTCACGCGGACTAGCGACAGTTGCGGTGGTGACTGTCGTCAGGCGATTGAGCGGTTCAATCGCCCGGCAACATCAGCGATGAGCGACAGTTCGGGGTGCACGCCCGTGCAACGCCGCATACTCACGGGCGACCTGTCGCTGCAACACGCGCGCGCCGTGTGTTGCGGCGACATTTGTAGCCCGTGAGTATGGGCCATTAGGTGCGCGCAAGCAACTGTTGCTAATCAGAGCTGTCCCCAGGCGATTGACTTGTTCAATCACCGGCAACAGCTGTTGCAGGAACTGTTGCTAGTCTCAAGTCGGTGTGGTCGTGTGTATGCTAGTCTCTAGCAACTCTTGTGAGTCCGACAGTTCATTGAACCTGCGACAGAAGTTGCTGAGCAACAGTTTCCGCTATGTTGCAGACAGGTTGTTGCCGCGTGTATACAATCGTCGCTTGTATACAACTGTCGTTGCTGGAGACTTTCAACTGTTACTTGTCTCCATGCAACTGCAGAAATCCGTGCCTCGTGTGTATGTAGCTTCACTCCTGTGCCTGCAGTAATTAGAGAAGGGAGAGCTGCTGCAGAGAGAGCTATAGGGAAAGCTTAGTCAGGCTCTTGTGGGCTTGTTAACTTGCTGATTCTTATTGCTAAAAAAAAGCCCCCCTCAACAGCTCTTTTGAGAGCTAATCTTGTTCTTGTGATCTAATTTTTTTTGTGTGTGTGTCCCACAGACACTTGTGTTGTATAGACAGCCTTGGTAATTCCTACGGTGCCACTGCCAGGCCCAGCACATTCAGTGACTACCTGTGTGTGTGACAGGCAGCTGCACATTTTTAATCCCAATCACTGCACCTGTTCACTGTTCAGTGCACCTACCTACCTACACCTACGTGAGTGCACGCATTGTTAATACCACCAGTCATTGCACCTGTGCAGGGTACCTGCCTGTGTGTGTGTGACAGGCAGCTGCACATTTGTAATCCCAATCACTGCACCTGTTCACTGTTCATTGCACCTACCTATCTATCTACCTACGTGAGTGCACGCATTGTTAATACCACCAGTCATTGCACCTGTTCAGGGTACCTGCCTGTGTGTGTGTGACAGGCAGCTGCACATTTGTAATCTCAATCACTGCACCTGTTCACTGTTCAGTGCACCTACCTACCTAGCTCCTTCATCTTGTTGTAACAGTAATGGCTGTGAATCAGTGAATTCCCCACCAAATAACTCCTGCAAAGTGTCAAATGTAGCCGATGTGGTGCTTGGAGTAGCGCTGGTGGCTGCGGAAGATGAGGTGTTCTGTGCTAAATAGTCAATCATGTCCTGACAATCTTGGGAGTTGATGGGACGTGCCTTCTTCTGAGCACTGTACTTTGGTCCAGGGACGCATGAAATCACGTCAGCATGACCTCGAACAGACCCGCTGGGTGGCCTGCCTCTGGGTCTGCCTCTGGCTCTGCCTCTTTCTGTTGTTTTGTCCATATCGGAGGAGGAGGGGGGGATGAAGTGAAAGGTATGCACTGACTTGACTAATACAATGTGCAGTCACACAGGTGCAGTGAAAGGTATGCAGTGACTGGTATTACAATACAATGTGCAGCTGTCACACAGGTACAGTTAACAGGTATGCACGGACTAGTATATAAAACAGCGTGCGGTCAAACAGGTGCAGTGAACAGGTATGCACGGACTGGTATTACAAATGTGTAGCTGTCACACACACACAGGTACCTTGAACAGGTATGCAGTGACTAGTATTACAAATGTGCAGCTGTCACACACACAGGTAACGTGAACAGGTATGCAGTGACTGCTATATAATATAACACTACGTGCGGTCACGTAGGTGCACTGAACAGGTATTCAGTGACTGGTATCAATACAATGTGCAGCTGTCACACACACAGGTACCATGAACAGGTGCAGTGACTGGTATATAATATAACACTGCGTGCGGTCACGTAGGTGCATTGAACATGTATGCAGTGACTGGTATCAATACAATGTGCAGCTGTCACACACACAGGTACCGTGAACAGGTGCAGTGACTGGTATATAACACTGCGTGCTTCTGTCACGCAGGTGCAGTAAACATGAACAGGTATGCAGTGATTGGTATTACAAATGTGCAGCTGTCACACACACAGGTACCGTGAACAGATGCAGTGACTGGTATATAACACTGCGTACTTCTGTCACGCAGCTGCAGTAAACATGAACAGGTATGCAGCGATTGGTATTACAAATGTGCAGCTGCCTGTCACACACGTGCAGTGAAAAGGTGGGCACTGAATGTGCTGGGCCTGGCAGTGGCACAGTAGGAATTAGCAAGGGGCCAAGGGCCAGCTGCAACTGACTGACAGGGCTGTATATGTATGTGTCAGTGGGACACACATAAAAAAAAACAGATCACAAGAACAACATTAGCTCTCAAAAGAGCTGTTAAGGGGTGCTTTTTAGCAATAAGTATCAGCAAGAGCAAGCTAACAAGCCTAACATGAGCCTAACTAAGCTTTCCCTATGTCTCTGCAGCAACTCTCCCTTCTCTAATTACTGCAGCCACACAAGTGAGGGAAATGGCTGACACTGCCTGCCTTTTATAAGGGGGGGGGGGGCTCCAGGAGGGAGTGTAGCCTGATTGGCTACCATGTGTCTGCTAACTGTGATGTAGAGGGTCAAAGTTGAGCCTAATGATATATGGGGTGGGTCAAACTCGTATGTACTTCGTGGTTCACCGCGAACGCGAACCACAGAAGTTCACGCGAATCGATTCGCAGGCGAACCGTTCGGGCCATCTCTAGCAGCCAGTAAAAGGCTTTCTGTATCTCTGAAATCTCACCCCTAAAGGTAGCGTTCAGTGTTGCTGGCTGGGCTGCAACCATCTTAACTGTGGGAAAACAGGCTTCAGCATAAAATTCAATTTGGGCCAAGTTTTTATGTGAATGGGGCAACCTAAAAAAGGAGACCCCAATTCACTTTAAAACACTTATCTACATTTTTGTAGAGTGGCCTGCCAATTTGAAATCAAGATATAGCAGTGAGGATCTTGACTAATGTCATCGACAAAGCATGAAGTTGACCAGGCATTGCTGAGTCAGTCTACTGGTGGGTAAGCAATAAAGTGGACAAATTGGTAGTGGGAATTTACAAATAAATCTCAGGATACATTTTCATGACCCTCGTTGGACGGGTTTACTAAGGTAAAACGTTCATATTCTTGGATTTGATTGGGGACAATAATAAACACTTTTATTCCTGTCTTGCCTTTTTTTTCTTTAGATTATTTTTGCAAGGTTTGTGGGAAAGTCGGCAGCACGGTGACATAGTGGTTAGTGCTCTCGCCTTGCATCGCTGGGTCCCTGGTTCATATCCCAGCCAGGGCACTATCTGCAAGGAGTTTGTATGTTTTCCTCGTGTCTGTGTGGGTTTCCTCCGGGAGCTCCGATTTCCTCCCACATCCCAAAAACATACAGATAAGTTAATTGACTGCCCCCAAATTTGGCCCTAGACTACCATACATACACTACATGATACATACTGTACATAGACGCATGACTATAATAGGGGTTAGATTGTGAGCTCCTCTGAGGGACAGTTAAAGAGACACTGAAGCGAAAAAAAATATATGATATAGTGAATTGGTTGTGTACTATGAATAATTACTAGAAGATTAGCAGCAAAGAAAACATTCTCATACTTTTATTTTCAGGTATATAGTGTTTTTTCTAACATTGCATCATTCTATAATATGTGCAGATTACACAACACTCAGCATTCAAAATGAGTCTTTCAGAGCAGTCTGTGAAGTAATGACCTCTCCTCTAGCAGAGGAAAAGTAAATAGTCCAGGAACAGTTGAGATAATAAAAGTCAGATAACAGCCCTCTCTACGACTAACTTAGTCGGAGAGCTTAATGGCTTGTTTGCATAGAGATAACAACTGGAGTTTCTCAACTCTTCCTGTACTGGAAACAATTACACTGATGTATCTGATCTTAATGTTTTATTTCTTAGCTGTGCTACACATACAAATCATAATATCATCATTTTTTTTTCGCTTCAGTGTCTCTTTAAGTGACAAAACAATATATATACTTTGTACAGGGATGCAGAAGATGTTGGCGCTATATAAATACTAAATAATAATAAAAAGTGCTATCAATAAAGTGAGGAAAGTAATATCAAAGCAAAGTTAATCTGGAACAATTGATTTTGAATGTTTTTTCATTGAAAAGTTATTTTGTTAATAAGGTCAAAATTAAGTAAGAGATAATACATGAGATATGTTTTGTGAATCAATCTAATTGTATCCATACCATATTGCATATAGAACTTCTACAAAATGTTCTAAAAAGTCAAAGGTGCACAGGTTGCATGTGAAGTGGGCTGAGCACAGCATTACACTGTGCATTCCATACTTATTATTTATTTTTAAAGTGTCAGCAGGGTGTGTGGTAGTGCACAGAGGTTGGTCTGTATTTCTGATGGACTAATCAATTCCAACATCTCATTTCTTCCTTCAGGGCAAGTGTAAGATTTTTACGTCATCTCATATGTGCATATATGAATGAGATCATTTTCCCTTTATGTCAAATGTGTTAGAGCTCAGCGATATTCTAATGTGTATTTATTTACAGAGGAGAGCACTGATAATGAGACACTTTGACAGAGCATTTTCTGGTAACAGGTTGGATGAGGGGGATTAAAGACTTAAGCTGGCCAGCCATATATTAGAGCGTCCAATCAGACTGGGGCGGCTCCTGACATCAGGCAAGGTGAGAATATGGTCTCAGCTGGTGCTCTCCCAGAGTGTGACATGATACAGAATGCTGAGCTCACCTTTTGGCTCTCAGCTGCTTTCTGCTTCTGCAGCCACTGGGTATCTAGGGGCTGAAAGCCATTAGACCTAAAGGAGAACTCCAAGTAGATAGGACTCTGAAAAATAATAACTTTTATAACTTTTATGATTCATATTTTCTCTATTTATCATTTTAAAGCTATTAGCAGCAAAATATTTTATTATTGCCCAAACTGTCCTCATAGTCAACTTCATGATTGCCTCCCAGTCAAATCTGGGGCCTGGGCTTTGCTATTTATATAAACTGACTTTTCTTACTGATGAAAGACAGAAGCTGATTGTCTGCTGGAAGTTAATGCACTTGAGACCGTGTGTGCTATTTGTGCTGCCTTATTAATCAAAATTGTATAAGCTACTCTAACATTTAAAGTGATTTTTTCCAAAAGTCTTTAACTGCCCAACAAGAACCCAGTTAATCAACTGGATCCAAAACATTTATAATTTTTTTAGGGAAAATAATTCTTGGTCCATACTGTATTTGCATTTGGTAAAAATATGCAGATCTTTGCTGCCAGTTCAAACTTCTAGGAGAGGTAAGTAGTGCCACTCCCTGTGTTGGTGTGTGGTACACATACAGATGTACAATGGGGCAGCGTGGTGCCCCCCGTATAGGAAGCCATGCATAGGTGCCCGAGTATAGGTAGCCAGGTATAGGTGCCCCCAGTATAGGTTACCCAGGTATAGGTGCCCCCAGTATAGGCAGACAAGTATAGGTGCCCCTAGTATAGGTTAGACAGGTATATGTGCCCCCAGTATAGGTAGCCAAGTATAGGTGTCAGTTAAGTATAGGTGCCCCCAGTATAGGTAGCTGGGTATAAGAGCCCCCAGTATAGGTAGCTATGTATAAGTGCCCCCACTATAGGTAGCCAAGTATTGGTGCCCCCAGTATAGATAGCCAGGTATAGGTGCCCCCACTATAGGTAGCTAAGAAAGTATAGGTGCCCCAGTATAGGCAGCCTGGTATATGTGCCCACAGTATAGGTAGCCTGGTATAGGTGCCCCAATATAGGTAGCCTGGTATATGTGGCCCCAGTATAGGTCGCAAGATATAGGTGTCCCCAGTATAGGTAGCTAAGTATAGGTGTCCCCAGTATAGGTAGCCAAGTATAGGTGTCTCTAATATAGGTAGCCAAGTATAGGTTCTGCCAGTATAGATAGCCAAGTATAGGTGCCCCCAGCATAGGTAACCAAGTATAGGTGCCCCAGTATAGGTTAGCCAGGTATAGATGCCCCCAATATAGGTCAGCTAAGTATAGGTACCCCCAGTATAGGTAGCCAGGTATAAGAGCCCCCAGTATAGGTAGCTAGGTATTAGTGCCCCCAGCATAGGTAGCCAAGTATAGGTGTCCCCAGTCAGGGCCGCCATCAGTAATTTTGGGGCCCCTCACACATCATCAGGCCTGGGCCCCCCTCCCTGGGCCCACCCACTGGTTCCTGTGCCCGCCCACTAGCCATCCCAGCCCGTGTCTGTGTGTGAAGTGTGCTGCAGCGAAAAATGTGCATGGCTCCAACACTAAAGAAAGCGGCATGCACAGCGTGATGCGGCAAAAAGTGGGCATGGCCATGGCATGTTGTGGGTGGAGTTAAATACTAGCAAAATACAGGTAGTCCCCGGTTCACAAATGGTATAGGTGCCCCCACTATAGGTAGCCAAGAAAGTATAGGTGCCCCCAGTACAGGTAGCCAAATATAGGTGCCCCTAGTATAGGTAGCCTGGTATATGTGCCCACAGAATAGTTAGCCAGGTATAGGTGCCCCCAGTATAGGTAGCCTGGTATTTGTGACCCTAGTATAGGTAGCCAGGTATAGGTGTCCCCAGTATTGGTAGCACTGGTTTACCTGCTCCGGTTGTGACCTCCTCCTCTGCAGAGTTGGATTTCCCTGTGCGGCATACAGAGATTTCAGATCAGCAGTGACCTACAGTGGACACAGGAGAGTGGTGCCCTAGTTGCAGCACCGGCACATATACAGAAAGTAAGCACTTCCTGTATACACATCACTACTAGGTCACCGCTCTCCTGTCTCCACTGCGGGTCACTGCTGATCTGAGGTCTCAGTATGCCGCACTGGGCCATTCAGTGGGAGGATTCTGTTTTTTACAATTTTTAAAACAATTATATGCCTCAGAGAAGAGGCAAAAGTCTCTCTGATTTTTTTGTATATTAGGAACTTGGCAGGCCTAGTATCAGATTTTAAGTAATCAATGGATTCCGTCAAAGGTGTGCGGAAGTCCTCTGCAAACTACTATGAATGCATGCCAAACTGAGCATGCGTTAGTACGTTTTTGTGCCTGCACAGTGGCAGGAGGTGGCATTGTGCTGCTTCACAGGCATGACCCATACTTACGCATGCACAAAACGGGTGCACTCATACAGAGGGAGGGGAGTACCGCTGTGAGAAAGTAGAGGGTCTGGACCAGCAGCAGTGAGGTCAGGTAGGACAAGGGAAGACTCTGAAACATCCAAAGGCTTCTCTCAGCTTAGGTAAGTATCTACGGTAACTATTTTTACTTTTTATCTTTCCAGGTCACAGGTTTGCTTTAATCACTTTTCAGAAGGCATACAGTATTTTTTCCATGAGCTGTAAGGATATATATATATATATATATATATATATACATATATATATATACATATATATATATATACATACATAGTTATGTACTGTATAGAACTATGACTCTTCATTCCAGGTGTGGAGGGGTTAACACATTAATCTCTGTTGCAGCGATACGATGAGGATAGACATGACGCACTTGCTCCTGTGCCCTGGGAGAGAAAGGCAGCACTGAGCCTGGGGAGGGAGACAGGTTGGGAGAGGACAGACTATATAAAGTCTCCAAACCTCATAACGTGGCATGTTACCTTATTCCTGTCTCAGGATCCAGACAGAGACAAGAACCTGTTTTGTTCGTGAGGCACTTTATTAAAGTAATTAACGTGCTAGTTTTCCCCCCCCCTCCGCTATTTAATGAACTCTAATTAAAATAACATAATTACATTTTTGGGTTATGATGTCAGTGACTACCTTGATAGCTTTTACTCATATATCACACTCACTCTGTGTCTCGCTGAATATAACTGTTTTTTTGTGCAAATTCTAAGAATAATCATAAAACATAAAACTTACATAAACAGAACTGTCATTATGTATTACTTTATATGAAAGAGCAAAAATAATAGGTGTAAAGCACAATGACAGTCTTTAATCTGTTTAGGTGCATTGAGTGCTCATACACACAAGCACGAAGAAGAGAGTCTATGTGACTTATTAGCCTGATAAAATGTACACAGTTAATTAGCGTGCATCAGAACCTGTTTATCACATGAAAACAAGTAACTTAGGGAGGGATCACACTTGAATCTGCAGGAAACACAGACGATTCCCTGCAAGCGTTTTGCTGCACAATTGTGCGTTTTTACTAGCTTTTTTTTTCTGTACACTGGCCATTGATGTCTACTGAAAACCACATGCGTTGTGTGGAAAAGTAGTGCAGGTTGTATGTTTTTTTTTTAACGCTATGCAGAATTGCATATGCTGCAAAATGCTGTAGATTTACTCAAGCGTAACCCCTGCCTTATAGTGTTAGAAAAATGGAGCAATCATTCCTAACATCTAACCCTAAATTCCTAACTTCTAAAAATAAATCCCCTGCCTAATGCTACAACATCTCAACCTAAACCTCCTACCCTCCCTCTCTGCTGCGTCCACAACCCCCTCAGGGATCATCTGCAGGACAGGACTACATGTTGCACGATAGCTGAGGCTTCCTGATCATCAGCCCTGTGGCACCAACACAACTTGCATATCATAAGAGTAGAGCAGGGGTGAGGTTATGGTAAGCCAGGGGTGGTGTTATGGTGGATTGCCATGGAGTTACCTTGGACTGGGAGGTGGAGTTGGAGCAGCTACAGCATGCCCCAGATTCTCCACAGGCCCTATACGGCAGTACTGCTTGTCCTGCTCTGATGGCAGCCCTGTGCTAACCATGTCGGTGTTGAGGCGTATTTATGGGGGTGCACGCATGGCATGGGCCACAGGCGCCTCCTTCTCCAAACATCTGTGGGTGCAGACTGCTCTGTCTTCTATTATAAGCACCCATCTATAGCATATAAAAGGCACCCGAGTTACCACCCCCTTTCTATCGGCATTAGCAGTTCAGTACAGCCAGGCAGAGCAAGCCTACTTGTTTCTCCTGCTGCAGCCCCGCCCAGATTCCTTGTGCTTTTCTCCAGTGTGTTGTGTGAGCTGTGCACAGCTGGGCACACAGTCTCTGCCCACAGCTGTAGCCACCTCCATGAGCCCGCCTACTGCACACTACAGGAGATAAAGTGGAGCAGCGAAAGGCAGAGAGAGTGGGGGCAGCTGTATGCACACAGCATTACTAGACACAGAATCCCCCACACAACATTTGACTTATGTTGCTTGTGTAAGGGAGTCTGTGACTTGTATTGCTGTGTGGGTGGGGGGAAAGGGAAGTCTGTCACTTGTAGTGCTGTCTGTGTGTGGTGTGTCTGTCATTTGTAGTGGTGTCTGTGTGTTGTGCCGGTTACTTGTAGTGCTGTGTGTGTGGGGAGAGCCGGTCCCTTGTAGTGCTGATTGTGTGTGGGAGACTGTCAATTGTAGTTCTGCCAGCGTGTGGTGCGTCTCTCACTTGTAGTGCTGGCTGTGTGATCTGCCTGTCCCTTATAGTGCTGTATGTGTAGGGAGAGCCTGTCAATTGTAGTGCTGTATGTGTAGGGAGAGCTTGTCACTTGTAGTGCTGTCTATGTGGGGGAGTCTGTCACTTGTAGCACTGTCTGTATCTGGTGTGTCCGTCACTTGTAGAGCTGTCTATGTGTGGTGATGTAGCGAACATCACATTTTCGGTACGTTAACGCAAATTTACCGCAAATGTTCACGAACCAGCTGTTTGCAGCATGTCCCATAGACTTAAATGGCAGATGAACGGCCGCCAATTTTAGCGGTTAATAGCAAAGCCCCCTTACGAGCTAGAAACACCAAATTTGCAGGGTATGTGGAGGACAGTAGGTACAAGAAAAAAATCAAACATACCTTACAGTTTTTGAGAAAATCAATTTTATAGTTCTCGTTCTGAGTGTGCGAAATGTTTCAATGACTTTAGCAGTTAGCAAAGCCACCAAGCAAAGCCCAGGGGATGAGGAGGGCAGTAGGAACAAGTGGAAAAACATTTTTTCAAAAAGACCTTATAGTTTTTGTGAAAATTGATGTTAAAATTAGAAGGAAATAAGTAGCAAAGTGCACTAAAGTGACAGATAATGTATTAACATGCATATAAATGTATTTTTTTTATTGTTTTATATATATTCAGAGTGTGGGGAATATAAAAAAATGACGTGGGGTCCCCCCTCCTGAGCCTCTTTAACCCCTTGTCCCCATGCAGGTCGGGATAGCCAAAATGCGGAGCCTTGGCCATGTGGGGTTTTCACACCCTGAGCTATACCTGCCAGTTCATGGTATGGGGGGGCTCTGGGTGAGAGGGGCGGCCAAGCCTCCCCCTCTCCCCCAAAGCCCTTGTCCAATCCATTGACAAGGGGCTCCACCCCACCTCCAGTGCCCCCAGAGGAGGTGGAGGGCGCCCACGTCGGGGGGGGTTCATGGTGGCATCTGGAAGTCCCCTTTAAGAAGACTACCCCCAGATACCCCCCCTCCCCAGGAGAAATGAGTATAGGGGTACATAGTTCAAAAAGAGTTAAATGAAATAAAAATGCGAAAAAAGCCCTTTATTAATCTTTTTTTTTATATTTCAAAAAGTTTTTATTGGAATCAAAAGGAAATGATAACAATTTTACAGTAGTATCAACATCGTATAACATATATACATATTATGTAGAATCATCTACAGCACAACTGTACAAAATACACAAGCAGCTCAAAATGCAGTTAAAAAAAGTTAACCTTTTTTCAGAGTACTGTAACGATCAAAATGCATCATCATTCCGTTTTAAATCCTAAAAACTCAGCGTTAAAGAGGCACTATTAGCAATAACATGCCCCTCAAAGAAAATACATATGTAAGTAGATAAATACTTCCTCTACTTACATAACAGATGTATTGCACTGTCCTCGGTTTCCATCCATATAATTTTATATTATAAATAAAGGGACATTCTCTTCATGGCAGGGGCCATCTTGCTTCCTCCGGGTATATTCCCCCCCCCCCCCCCCCGCACTCCCCTCCTCCCCGCACTTACTCTCATCACAGCGGGAAGGAAAAGCTGCAGCTGGCAAAGACTCACCTAATAATAGATCCAAGCGCTGCAGTTCCCCCCTATACTCTCTGCACTACCACCGGCGGCAGTGCAGAGAGTATGGGAGGAACTGCAGCGCCTGGGAACATTATTCCTGGAGTCTGTGCGCTGCCTTTATCCTTCCCCAAAGTTCTGTGCGGGGAAGAAGGAGAATGCGGCGGCGGCGGCGGCGGAAGGGCAGGAGGGGGGCGCGGACATCACACTGGAGGAGGGGGGCAGAGCACAGTGACAGGAGATAGCCTCTGGCCCCCCTCCGTGCGCTCTTACAGCGGCTACAACCACCGCAGACAAGGGGAGAGCAGGCGGCCAATCACAGAGCAGAGAGGTGATTGACAGAGGCTTTAGCCAATGAGCCTGCCTGTCATTTCTGTTCTGCGGCCTTGCGTCCTGCTGGCATGGGGAGAGAAAATCCTCCTAGGAAAAAAAGTAAGAATAATTTTAAGTATTTGTATTGCCTTATTAGCATCCTGTTTGTGTATGTAATAGGCTAAAATAGAAAAATGATTTCACATATAATGCCTAACAGTTACTCTTTAACCAAAAACAACCCTTAACCCCCACCCAACCCTCTCTCTTAATGGACCCCGCATGTCTACCAACTCATATAAGAAGCCTAAAGAAACTCTATCAAGGGAGAGGATATCAATGATGCCCAATCCTCACAAGCATTAACCACAATAAAGCCACCAACTATTACCACCAAACCTGAATAAGTACGTTAGAGAGCAAAAATTCACCCATAGCTACTGTATCGGGGGGTACCTAACCACAAGATCCCAACATCGTTTTCCCTTCCTTAGACTCCTGGTATACAGTGGGATGCGAAAGTTTGGGCAATGTTGTTTATCATCATGATTTTCCTGTATAAATCGTTGGTTGTTACGATAAAAAATGTCAGTTAAATATATCATATAGGAGACATACACAGTGATGTTTGAGAAGTAAAATGAAGTTTATTGGATTTACAGAAAGTGTGCAATAATTGTTTAAACAAAATTATGCAGGTGCATAAATTGGACACCACAAAAAAATAAATGAAATCAATATTTAGTAGATCCTTCTTTTTTCAGAAATTACAGCATCTATACGATTCTTGTAGGTTCCAATGAGATTCTGGCTTCTGGTTGAAGGTATTTTGGACCACTCTTCTTTACAAAACATCTCTAGTTCATTCAGGTTTGATGGCATCCGAACATCTCTCTTTAACTCACACCTCTCAGCTCTCTTTAACTCACACCACAAATTTTAAATTATATTCAGGTCTGGGGACTGAGATGACCATTCCAGAACATTGTACTTGTTCCTTTGCATGAATGCCTTAGTGGATTTTGAGCAGTGTTTAGGGCCGTTGTCTTGTTGAAAGATCCAGCCCCGGCGCAGCTTCAGCTTTGTCACTGATTCTTGGACATTGGTCTCCAGAATCTGCTGATACTGAGTGGATCCATGCGTCCCTCAACTTTGACAAGATTCCCAGTCCCTGGACTGGCCACACAGCCCCACAGCATGATGGAACCACCACAATATTTTACTGTAGGTAGCAGGGGTTTTTCTTGAAATGCTGTGTTGTTTTTCCTCCATGCATAATGCCCCTTGTTATGCCCAAATAACTCAATTTTAGTTTCAGCAGTCCACGGCACCTTATTCCAAAATGAAGCTGGCTTGTCTAAATGTGCTTTAGCATACCTCAAGTGGCTCTGTTTGTGCTGTGGGCAGAAATAAGGCTTCCTCTGCATACAGCATTTCCTTGTGTAAAGTGCGCCGAATGGTTGAACGATGCACAGTGACTCCATCTGCAGCAACATGATGTTGTAGGTCTTTGGTGCTTGTCTGTGGGTTGACTCTGACTGTTTTCACCATTCGTTGCTTCTGTCTATCCGAGATTTTTCTTGGTCTGCCACTTCGAGCCTTAAATTGAACTGAGCCTGTGGTCTTCCATTTCCTCAATATCTTCCTAACTGTGGAGACAGACAGCTGAAATCTCTGAGACAGCTTTCTGTATCCTTCCCCTAAACCATGCTGGTGAACCACCTTTGTCTTCAGGTCATTTGAGAGTTGCTTTGAGATCCGCCTGTTGCTACTCTTCAGAAAAATTTAAAAGAGGAGGGAAAATTACAACTGACCCCCTTAAATACTTTCTTATAATTGAATTCACCTGTGTATGTAGGTCAGGAGTCACTGAACTTACCAAGCTAATTTGAGTTCCAATAATTAGTTCTAAAGGTTTTGGAATTAATAAAATGACAACAGTGCCCAAATTTATGCATCCGCCTAATTTTATTTAAACAATTATTGCACACTTTCTGTAAATTAAATAAACTTCATTTCACTTCTCAAATACCACTGTGTGTGTCTCCTATGTGATATATTTAACTGATATTTTTTATTGTAACAACCAATGATTTATACAGGAAAAACATGATGATTAACAACGTGGCCCAAATTTTCGCATCCCACTGTATATGAGTCCTTTACTAACCACTTCAGCCCTCAGTCGTGTTTCACTTCATGCATCCGAGCAATTTTCACCTCCTATTCATTCGCCTATAACCTTTATCACTACTTATCACAATGAACTGATCTATATCTTGTTTTTTCTGCCACCAATTAGGCTTTCTTTGGGTGGTACATTTTGCTAAGAATTATTTTATTCTAAATGCATTTTAATGGGAATAATAAGAAAAAAATCATTATTTCTCAGTTTTCGGCCATTATTGTTGTAAAATAATATATGCCTCCATAATTAAAACCCATGTATTGTATTTGCCTAATAGTCTCGGGTATTGCACCATTTAAATTATGTCCCTATCACAATGTATGGCAACAATATTTTATTTGGAAATAAAAGTCCATTTTTTTCCGTTTTGCATCCATCACTAATTACAAGCTTATAATAAAAAAAAAAATTAGAAATATTTCATCTTTACATGGATATTTAAAAAGTTTAGACCCTTAGGTAAATATTTACGTTTTTTTAGAATTATTGTATTTTTTTGTTTTTTTTATTAAACATTTTATTTGGGTATTTTTGGGAGGGTGGGATGTAAATAGTATTTTTTATATGTAAATATGTGTTTACTTTTTTTTTTTTTTTATTACATGTAGATGTAGTTGACCATAAGATGGCAACCATGAGTTTGTGTACATTACGTCACTCTAAGCGTAACATGTACGCTTAGAGGGACTTAGGGGGGATGTAAGAGGCAGAAAGAGTGAGGCTTCCGAGAGAAGCTATCACTTTTTCTGCCGAGGAAAGGGATCAATGATAGGGCACCATGTCCCAATTCATTGATCCCCGGGCTAACAAACTGCGGCCCGGGAGCGCATGTGCACGTGCGCAAATGGCCGCGGCAGCGCACATGCGGCCTTTTGGACGTATACTATACGTCCAAAAGGCCTAAATGGGTACTCCTAATTAACCAGAAATACTTACCTGTACCTTTAAAAAAAAGGTTCCCAAGCCAATATCCTTGGAAAAGTCCCACGCCAATATACCCTATCTTGCAACCTTGATTGAAGATCTCCGCCACTCCGCGCACCTGCTGCCACACACCGCCGATACTCGTCGCACAGCTAGCTATACTCTGACAAGCATCTTTAAATTTTGTCTCCAAGGCTCCCCATTTGTCTGTTATTAGACCAATAGGGAGCCTTGGAGCCACAATTTAAAGATGCTTTGAGCTCTAGCTGTGCTCCATTCTCCCTCCTGCTCCCATGCTCCCCCCCCCCATGGCACCTATAGCTCCACCCATGCTGTCACCCTGGAGCACCCATAGCACTCTGTGTGTGGGGTATCTGATAGGCTAACCAGGCGTCCTCTTTTGCCCGGACAGGTCCACTTTTTCCGACCTGTCCGGGCCGGACTCCCGGGTTTTTTTAAATGCCCGGGTGAAGAGAGCCGAACACAAGTGAGCCGAGTGGCAGAAGAGCCGATGCTTGAAGAGACAGAGAGCCGAAAACGAATCGGCTCTTTGGGAACCGAGCGGCCAAGCGCAAGCCAGAAAAACCGATGCTTTAACCTCCTCAGCGGTATGGACGAATATATCCGTCCATCACCGCCGGAGGTCGCCGCTCAGGCCCTGCTGGGCCGATTTTTACAAAATAAAAAGCAGCACACGCAGCCGGCACTTTGCCAGCCGCGTGTGCTGCCTGATCGCCGCCGCTCTGCGGCGATCCGCCGCGAGCAGCGGCGAAAGAGGGTCCCCCTAGCCGCCCGAGCCCTGCGCAGCCGGAACAAAAGTTCCAGCCAGCGCTAAGGGCTGGATCGGAGGCGGCTGACGTCAGGACGTCGGCTGACGTCCATGACGTCACTCCGCTCGTCGCTATGGTGACGATGTAAGCAAAACAAGGAAGGCCGCTCATTGCGGCCTTCCTTGTTTATTCTGGGCGCCGGAGGCGATCGGAAGAACGTCTCCGGAGCGCCCTCTAGTGGGCTTTCATGCAGCCAACTTTCAGTTGGCTGCATGAAACAGTTTTTTTTTTATTAAAAAAAAACCCTCCCGCAGCCTCCCTGGCGATCTTAATAGAAGGCCAGGGAGGTTAAAGAACCGGAATTCCCAAGCGCAAGCTAGAAAAGCCAATGCTTTAAAGAGCCGGAATTCCCAATAGACCAGCAGTCGGAATCTGCGGCTCTCGAGCCGCATGTGGCTCTTTAGCCACTTTATTGCGGCTCTTTAGTGAGCCGGTCTTCCCATCACTAACCTAACCACTATTTTGGGCAAGAGAAGAGTCTCTGCCAGAGAGTCTCTGGCAGGCTGCTCCTCTGGCTGCTCCTGTAAATCATGAGTCGACTCATGAGTCAAAGATTGCTGGCCTAGAATCTAGGCCAGCAATCTTTGACTCATGAGTCGACTCATGTGAGCAGCCAGAGGAGCAGCCTGCCAGAGACTCTCTGCAGCGCATGGAACCAGAGAGAGCCAGAGAGCGGAGGCAGAGAAAATCAGCGAGGAGGGAGTCAGGAGGTGGGACTGGGAACACTCAGAGGAGCAGAGAAGGAGAAGGGTTGTTTATGGAGGGGTGAGTGCGAGATGAGCTCAGAACATCCTGTCTGCCCTAAAAGATAGACAACAGCATGATAACCGTTATTAATTAAAGTGGACCTGAACTCAGAACATGCTTTCTGCTCTAAAAGATCCACAACTACACAACAGCATAATGCCCTTTATTAAAGTGGACCTGAACTCAGAACATGCTTTCTGCTCTAAAAGATACCTCTGCCAGAGGTAACGGTTCGTGTAGTTATGTGTCGGAGGAAACTGTTGTTGCATTTCATTCGTCAGAGTTAACGGTTGCTGCGTTTATCATTTTGACAGTCATTGTTGTCTGCATTCGCTACTTTGAGGTTTCTGCAGAACTATCGTCTGCACATCCATGATGTGAATCTTCCTTTTTACCACATCATGGAGGAAACGCTGCTTTCTTATGTGTTCAGGGAAAATTATTTAATTACCCTAAGGGTCACTTTGCCTGTTTTGGGAGCAAACTCTGGCCCACTGCATCACTGTTACAGCATTACATTACAGATAGCTCCGCTTATGTGATGTCATGGCCACGGCCATTTTTCGCCGCGGGGTGCTTTGCACGCCGCACCAACCAATGTAAGTAGCTAGTTTAAACCGACTCCTGTCTGCAGACCCCTGTACTAGACTGAGACTCAATCTAGTGATGGGAATTCCGGCTCTTTAAGCATTGGCTCTTCTGGCTCGGCAACTCGGCTCCCAAAGAGCCGGCTCGTTCGGCTCCCAAAACGGCTCTTCATCACCGCTAACAGTCAGATCAGCGGTGAGCAGGAGATGGGAACCAGCCAGACCGGCGCATAGCAGCCGCACGGTGGACTTTAAAAGCTGGACGTGACCGATGATGTCACTTCCTGCATTTGAATTCACCGACACGCGGCTGGTGTGGCTGCCTCCTATCTCCTGCTCACCGCCGATCTGAGGTTTGTTAGCGGTGGCAGCTGCACCGCAGGGGTCAGGGGAGAACGAGGGAGGTATATTTAGGACACAGCATGGGGGAAAGAGCATTTTGTGGGGAAGTGTGCTGCCAATTTCATTGCATTTGTGGGGAATCTGTCTGCTGCCAATAAGATTGCATTTGTGGGGAAATGTGCTGCCAATAAGATTGCATTTGTGGGGAAATGTGCTGCCAAACTCATTGCATTTGTGGGGAAATGTGCTGTCAATCTCATTGCATTTGTGGGGAAATGTGCTGCCAATCTCATAGCATTTGTGGGGAAATCTGCTGCCAATCTCGTTGCATTTGTGGGGAAATATGCTGCCAATCTGATTCCATTTGTGGGGAAATATGCTGCCAATCTCATTGCATTTGTAGAGAAATATGCTGCCAATCTGATTCCATTTGTGGGGAAATATGCTGCCAATCTGATTCCATTTGTGGGGAAATATGCTGCCAATCTCATTGCATTTGTAGAGAAATATACTGCCAATCTGATTCCATTTGTGGGGAAATCTGTTGCCAATCTCATTGCATTTTGTGGGGAAATCTTCTGCGAATCTGATTGCATTTTGTGGTATGCCGGCCCTCCACTATGTGGTCTGGGAAAAAAAACAGCCCTCCATGCCCGCGAAGTTGGACAGCACACTGCTAAGGTCTTGTGTATTTGGCCCCACCCATGACCACGCCCACATGCTGTTGTGATCGTCCTCTTTTTTGGAAATCAAAATATGGTCACCCTAGTATCTGACACTTACAATGCTGTGTGTGTGTTGGGGGGGGGGGGGGGGGAAGGGGTCTGTCACTTGTAGCCTTGTCTGTGTGTGTGGGTGGGGGGGGGAGTGTTCTGTTGCTTGTAGTGCTGTCTGTGTGGGAGAGTCTGTCACTTGCGGTCCTGTCTGTGTAGGGGAGTCCTTCACTTGTGGTGCTGTCTGTGTAGGGGTGTCTGTCACTTGTAGTGTTGTGTGTGTGGTCTGCCTGTTACTTGTAGTGCTGCCTGTGTATAGGGTATCTGTCACTTGTAGTGCTGTCTGTGTGGTGGAGTCTGTCACTTGTAGTGCTGTGTGTGTGTGTGTGTGTGTGGGGGGAAGGGGGGTCCGTCACTTGTAGCGCTGTCAGTGTAGGGGAGTATGTCACTTGTAGTGCTGTGTGTGGGGGGGGGGAGGGGGTCAGTCACTTGTAGCACTGTCAGTGTAGGGGAGTCTGACGATTGTAGTGCTGTGTGTGTGGGGGAGTCTGTCACTTGTAGTGCTGTGTCTGTGTGTTTGTGTGTGTGGGGAGGGGGGGGGTCTGTCACTTGTAGCGCTGTCAGTGTGGGGGGGTCTGTCACTTGTAGTGCTGTGTCTGCGTGGGGTGGGGGTCTGTCACTTGTAGTGCTGTCTGTGTGGGGGAGTCTGTCACTTGTAGTGCTTTAGAAGCTGCATTTGTCACTGGGGCACCTCTCAACTGTTGAATTTGTCACTTGGTGACCTCACAATTGCCACTATAGTCAAATGGGTGCCTCACGATTGTTGCCACATGCACCACTTCACCTCCCATTTCCAAAAACGGGAGCAATTTCAGTGACTTCTATAGGTACCATCTTCCCTAGATACGCCACTGTGTGGGTGAATCAGAAAGTACTTTCTATCCTTATTTGTGACTGTTCTCTGAAAAGTTAACTCACTTTAGACTCTATTCACTACATAACATATGCATGTTGCAGGTTATGTAATTTGCAGAAATCGCGGTATACATACAATAACTTTGTTGCTTGTGTAATATGTAACGTTGGTGTTGGATGTATATAGTGTAAGTTACAGAAATTACCTAGCATAATACAAAATATTTGTAAAGCCCAGTAAACTTTACATGCGCAACCTGCATGCATAAAAACTACCCACTACCTGCACGCATAAAATTTACCAGAGTATACTTTACTGAACTCAAATCTCAGTAACAGGTATGGTAAGTACATTTTTAGCAGTTTTTTGTTTGCAGAAAGGACTATATATAGGACAGCTAGTACAGAATGCTGCAGCCAGACTCCTAGCCAATGCCCCCCGCAGCTCACACATCACCCCAGTACTGCAAACTTTTCACTGGTTGCCAGTAAAATGGAGAATCAATTTTAAGATCTGCCTGCTGACATTCAAGGCTCTACACCACATGGGACCCAAATACATAGCGGATCTATTGGAACTTTATGCCCCTCCACGCACCCTCCGCTCTGCCAACAAGATGAAGCTGGTTATTCCCAGGATACACTTAACATTCTCTGGACAGCTTTAAAAAAAGGCTAAAAACTCACCTCTTTTCCCTAGCCTTTGAGACTGCATAATGCAGGGTCACAGCGCTTTGAGTCCCCAGGGAGAAAAGCGCTATATAAATATTATTGTTATTGTTATTGTTATTGTTATATTTGCAATATAAATAGAGAACTTTGCAACAAGCCTGGATCATTATTTTCCCTATGTAGACCATATCCTTATACGGAGCAGTATTAAATCACATTACTTCAATGCTGTGTAGTCACACATGTAGTAATAGACTAATCATTTGTTGTTGTTTTTTTGTATTTACCACAGGTGTAGCAGATTTATGGAGATTTATTTTCTCTTGCATTTAGAATATAGCTTTTTAGACTAATACACACAAGGACAGCTCATACGATATTATGTTAATCTAATAGAATTGTGCACCTTCCTCATTATTTTATTATCATTCGTCATTTCATCATTAAAGAGACACTGAAGTGAAAAAAAATATATGATATAATGAATTGGTTGTGTACTATGAATAATTACTAGAAGATAAGCAGCAAAGAAAATATTCTCATATTTTTGATTTCAGGTATACAGTGTTTTTTCTAACATTGCATCATTCTATAATATGTGCAGATTACACAACACTCAGCATTCAAAATGATTCTTTCAGAGCAGTCTGTGAACTAATGACCTCTCCTCTGGCAGAGAAAAAGTAAACAGTTGAGATAATAAAAGTCAGAAGACAGCCCTCTCCACGACTTTTGAAAGTCGTAGAAATGAATGGCTTTTTTGCATAGAGATAACAACTGGAGTTTCTTAACTCTTTCTGTACTGGAAACCATTAGACTGATGTATCTGATCTTAATGTTTTATTTCTTAGCTGTACTACACATACACATCATAATATCATAATTTTTTTTTTCGCTTCAGTGTCTCTTTAAAGAGAATCTGTACTCTAAAATTCTTACAATAAAAAGCATACCATTCTATTCATTATGTTCTCCTGGGCCCCTCTGTGCTGTTTCTGCCACTCCCTGCTGCAATCCTGGCTTGTAATTGACAGTTTTAGGCAGTGTTTACAAACAAAAAAACATGGCTGCTAACCAGCATGTGATAGGCTGAGAGAAGCTCAGTCTGTGACTCATACAGAGCCTGGAGGGGGCGTGGAGAGGGTGTGTATAGCTTCTGCCTATCACAAGCAGAGCAGCACATTCCTGCTTGAGTGCCTGAGCCCGACAAAGCTGACAAAGGAAAGAAGATTAGATTAGGTAACAGAGATAATACAGTCACTGCGCAACTAGGAAAGGCTGCAGTAAGACAGACCACATTAGAACATGTATAGGAATTTATAGGATAAAAGAAATAAGGCTGAACATTTTGTTACAGAGTCTCTTTAAAGAAAGTCACAACTAATGCACAGGACCTTGAGCCATTTTGATTTAGACTTCAGTGTATTCAGTCTGCTCTGTTATGTAAAAGATATAAAATCTTCATAAGTAATAGCGCTAGCCACCACAAATAGTGCAAAAAATACAATGAGGTTTTAAGGCCCGTATGATGCGTTTTATACTTTTTGTATGCTGATACAAGCCCTCATTGTACTTTTTGCTACTATTCACACTGTTATTTAAAAAGTTTTGTTTTAGAAAAAAATTACAAAAATACCACTTATTAAAACATTTATTACTATTACTACTGCTGTTGTTATTGTCTTCTGACATTGGTAGGATGAGACAGGTATGAAGAACATTGTGCTCTTACTATTAATCAAGCCTCCTCCCTCTGCTTACCCTGCAGGCACTCCGGGAAGACTCATTGTCGCCTCCAATTGGCACCACGCACTCTTTTTCAGTGCCAAGAGGAGGAACTTTGGTTTTAGTAATAAAGGATGTAGAGTTTGTTTATATACTCTAGTTATACAATCACAACCACCGGTTGTTGTGCTAGCTGTTAGATCAGTGTACTGTACAATGCTTGCTACAAAGTCATTTTCTGTTTACTGAGCTAAGTTTTAACTTCATCTCTCAGACAGATGCTTAACATTTTTCCAACAGTTTCATTGCCCTTCCATTGTCAAAATTAAAAGTGCACTTCAGTGAGACATGAACATTTTGTACTTACACGGGCTTACAGAACATATCCTACCTGTTAAGAAGGTCTCATTTAATCTGGAAATGTATCCTTTCCAACGTTAGTTACAGACCCGCAGGCCCCGATTCAAACACTCATGGGCTATTTTTTAGACTATTCTTTACATGCATGCGTTAGATTTTCTCTGTTGAAATGATCGTTCCTGATTGTGTCATCTGGAAATGTAAAGTTTGTTCAGGTGCCCCTGATGTCTCTGCTGGCCTACCCTATAGGGATCCACTTGGTTATATTTATGTTCCCAAATTTTGTGTTTGTTGTTTCAAAATTTCCACTCGAAACATTTGTTTCTGCCACCAAAATGTAAATGTTGTGTGTGTAAATATACAGCTTACTGCTGAATTTCCGAGAAAAGTCACATGATTAGCTAAGCAGCCACTGGAAACACAGAGAAGGAAGAGAAAGGACCTTTATTTCAGAAAGATGGAGATAGCTGGTCAGTCATTTTCAGAATACAGTAGAATCCTTTTATACTGTAGTAAACTCAAAGGGGCAAGGAAATGCAGTTTACTATATCAGAAGTTTACTATACCAGAATTGGTCGTACATTGTATATTAATACAGATGCAGTTGCTGGGACCTGAGGACTTAGTTTACTACATCCAGAGGTTTACTATATCAGAGTTTCATATGTACTGTAGTAAAAGTTTTGGTAGTAATGTAATTTGTTATACTCTGGCTTACTTCACTGGGTTTTCTGTAGGTGGGCTGCAACTTTACCATGGATGTCGATCCTCCCATAGCACATCCTGAGAAAGAGCATGGTTCATACAGGGGCGCCTCTAGCCATTTTGTCACTCCAGGCAAGAAAACCTGTGCCCCCCCCCCCCCCCCACACACACACACACACACACACACACACACACACACACACACACACACACACACACACACACACACACACACACACACAGGAAATAACTGTAATGCAGCAATAATTGTAATACGACAGCGTTTCACCAGAAATTACACTTATTGAAGCAGTGCTTCACCAGAAAATACATGTAAGAAAGAAAATACATGTAAGGAAGAAGGCACACAGTGGGACAAAGGGGATAGAAGGAAGCACGAGGGTCAGAAGAAGTCAAAAGGGGGACAGAAGGAGGCACAAGGGGATGGGAAGAGGCACACAGGGGGACATAATGAGGCACAATGTGGGAAAAAGGAGGCACAATGGGGGTCCGAATGAGACACAAAGGAGGACAGAAGGAGGAACAGGAGGACAGATGGGGGTACACAGACGGGCAGCGGGAGGTACAGGGGGACAGGAGAAGGCATGTGGGCCAGAAGTAGGTACAAAAGAGGACAGAAGGAGGGACTGAAGGAGGCACACAGGGGGGCAGAAGGAGGCACAAAGTGGGTCAGAAGGAGGCACAGGAGGAGAGTGGCAGAAGTGGGGCAGGAGGCAGCACAATGTGGACAGATTGAGGCACAAAGGAGGACAAAAGGAGGCACAGGGGGGAAGAAAAGGCACAGGGGGACTGAAGGAGGCACACAGGGGACAGAAGGAGGCACAATGGGGGACAAAAAAAGCACAAAGGGGGGCAGAAGGAAGCATAGGGAGACAGTAGGAGGCACAAAGGGGGACAAAGGTATGCACAAAGGGGGACAGAAGGAGGCACAAAAGGCGGACAGAAGGTGACAGAGGGGGATGTAAGGAGGCACACGGAGACAGAAGAAGGCACAAAGGAGCACAGAAGGAGGCACAGGGGGACAGAGGAAGGTGCAGGGGACAGAGGTGGCACATGGGAACTGAAGAGAGAGGCACATGGAGACAGAAGGGCCACAAAGGGAGACAGAAGGAGGCACAGGAGGACAGAAGAAGGCAGAATGGGATGAAGGAGGAACAGGGGCAGAGGTAGCATAAGGGGACAAATAAAGGCAAAGGGACATAAAAAGGCACAGGGGGACAGAAGGAGGCACAAAGGGGCTCAGAAGGAGGCAGAGGTGGCACAGGGGGACTGAAGGAGGCACATGGAGACAGAAGGAGGCACAAAGGGACTCAGAAGGACAAACAGGGGGTCAGACATGGTACAAGGGACTGAAGGAGGCACAAGGAGACAAAAGGAGGCACAAAAGGGACAGAAGGAGGCACAAAGGGGGGAAAAAAGGATGCAAAAGGCACAGAGGTGGCAGCTTCCTCCAACTTATGCAAAGTAGATGTACTAGAAGCAGACACACTGGGTGGGGCTTAGTCCTGTGGTGGGGCTTAATTTGAGGGGGAGGGGCTTAATCAAGAAACATGGGGCCCCCCCAGGACCAATGGCACTCCAGGCAATGGCCTGCACTGCCTATGCATAGAGGCTCCCCTGTTCATAACTCTGCTCATTGTTTCACTCCTTTCACTCTTCTAAATACCCACTTGTACTCCCCCAGCAGTGTATGTGAGGATGTATCACAAAGATATGTAAGATGCTACATGGGGATGGTGGGCACGTCCAACCTACCATTCACTCTTCCTTCATTGCTTGTGTATAGATGAAGTCAGGAGACAGTCTGACCAACCAGCTACTAAGCAAATGTGAGTTGAAGCTTGACAGTTTGATGAGAACTGGCATCAAGTGTCCCAAATTAGAAGGTGATAATGAGAAAGTATAAGTGAAAGATTGAACGGTTCCCGTAATATGATTCAGGTGGAGTTAACCTGGAGCTAAAAAAAAGACAAATAGGCATTTGGTTTTAAATGTCTAGTCCTTGCAATGCTGTCTATATGAGATAAAGGCAACATCAAGACTCACATGGCCATATGAAAGAAAAAATGCATAGCTCAGAATGATGTGAGAGAAGACTGCAATCCTATTCATATGAGAAGTTTCCACCTACACTGTCTTCTATAAAGATCAGACTTAAGTAAAGCTAAATTATGGCAAACCTAAACTCTTGCACAGCAGACAGGGAAAACACAGAGAAATGCACCCTGTGTGTGTTTACAGAAAACAGCCTTTCTAATTCTCCCTTGCAGGTGCAAATCAGAGCAGTTAGCTGTGTGTGAATGGTGCCACGATGTGCCGAGGTTCTGTGCTAATATGTAAACACAGGAGGTTAACACTTTCTGTGCTTTCAGGATACCAGGAAGTAAACAGTGAGGGCTATATGTTGGATTTCAATAACTTGTAATCAAGAAATGTTTTTCTTTAAAGGTTATTATGCTGTTGCTTATCGTTTAGAGCAGAGCGGAAGTTCTGAGTTTAGATCCACTTTAAGACTCAGCTGGACCATGTGGTGAGGGTATGTGGCCAAGCGTATTAATAGAGGAGGAGACGGCAGCTGCTTGATACTTTAGCAGAAGAGCTCAAAGAGGTCTGGGCCCAAGAAAAGAATGCTGAGGACATCAGAATAACATACTACAATAACCTGTGTGTTGTTCCATTGTTTATGGTTTTACCTACTTATAGAAGCCTCCTGGGCTAAAGTTTTGTTTTATATCAAAAATATTTTTGCCTTAGTGCATCTCCTCTTTTGTTGTTTTTTCAATTTTCATGACCCTGAACCTCTCCATCAAACAGCCCCCAGTAGAAAAAAGTGCCTATTAGCCAGTCAGCTAAAACATCATACTATCAAGGAAAGTAATTTTGAATAAATAGATCTATCCCAATGTCCCAGCAGTGTGGAACATAAGAAGAGGAACTGACCCATTTGTTTAACCAGGACAGACTTGATACCCCTCAACCCTTAGGAGAAGAAATTAAAAAAGTTTCTTCAAGAAGTTGAAATCCTTTATATCGGCCTTCTTCTCCAGGGGAGAGATTAATTACCTTTTGGAACATTTCAAGTATACAAGTTGGTATAATATGGCACTTCTACAAGATTCTCTAGGAGGATTAGAGATTTCCTGAGATTCTAGAGTTATTGAGCAGTAGTATCAGAGATGGAAGAAGAAGGGGGGAGAGAGAGAGTTGGCAAGGGCAAGAGTGGAGACAATAATCTCTTATGAAGAGCCCTGAAGTTGTAGGGATCAGCTCTTCAAGGTGGTTCAATTTGATAAGTGCCCTGTTTGCCTTGGATGTGTGGTCAAACTAAATAAAATATGATTTTAGAGGAGACACAAGGTGAAAATAAACTGATGAGATAAATTGTATCTATCTTCCTTCTCCTAAAAATAACTTTTTAGATATTGCACAGTTTAATATTATATATAAATCTACTTTTGAAGTTTTTACTGTTTCATTGTCTCAGCGCAATGACACATTCATTGAAGTATGCCAAAGCTAAAATCTATGAACTATTGACCCTTTTTATCTCTTACCTGCTCTCATAAGCCATTTACTGTCAGGAAAGTGTTTTATGACTGTAATACCTTATCAGTGAGGATTACACTATACTCAGACCAAGTTCCGACCTGGTCCCGAACCTGGACAGAAAATGTAACTTGCATTCCTGATGTTTAACTCTTTAAGGCAGAGAAAGAAATAAAGGAACACAGATTAAGTATTTGTATGCTTGCCACTATACATACACATGTCATGTCACATGTCACCTCGTGTATCATTTAAAAAAAAAAATCTGTGTGTTTTATTGACTTTGTTTACATACTTTGAAACAATGTGTAAAAAGTGTGGGGAAATTCATATATATATATATATATATACACAATAAGCTTCATACACACTTGCAAAGTATGTCAGTCTGTGGGGATCTGGACCCAATCCCTCAGGCAACATTGCTTGGCTTAGGCTGTACAGATTTATCCCTAGCCAGCAGGCTAGCAACATGTTCTGTTGCTATGCGGATGGGCGGAGAGCCACCAGAGCTGTGCGGGAGTGATGTCATGCGTGGAAAGTAGGGGTAACAATGCTTTCGGGTGTTGCTTAGCCAAATCTCCAGTTGTGCGTGATCTCACTCCAGTGCCCACCACTAAGTCAGTCTGAGGCTTACCAGAGAAAAACAGGATCAAAATTATATGGTTTCTCAGCCTTTCAAGGCTAGTCCAGGCAAGTGAATCTCCTTTCTCAATTCATTGCATTTCATCATTGGTGCCCCATCAGGCAAATGCAATGATCACAAAAGGCACTAAGGCTATCATTCATAAAGGAGCTGTCGGTAAGGAGAATCAGTGCGGGAAAACACAGCTGCCGGTGTTTTAGACTTCTGGCTGCTGATTCATAAAAATGTATCCAGTTGTGGTAGCAGTGCGGAGATTCCCCGAACTAAGCTGGCGGTAGGCAAGCGGTAGGCTTGCGGAGACACGGAAGCTGCCGAGTTGATACATTTCTCCGTGTTCCGCTCTGCTGCAGCTGCCTGGGAGGTCTGTGTGTCTCCATTCATTTACATTGTTATCGCCACATCAGAGGGAGCAGTACTTCCCGACCTCACACCGCTTGCGGTGATCTTTATGAATTAACATTTTGCTACATTTTTTTACAATAATCACCGCACAATGCCAGGTGGGATATTAATTTTATATACTGATATCATTTTAACTGTTTTGGTAATTTTGTACTTTTGTACCTTTTTATTCGTGTCATTGTATTTTTTGTCATCCTGTCATTTTATGTATAGTTTTATGGTGGACATATCTTACCAGACCTCAGGTCTGTGCCTTTAAATTTGAGTTAAGGCCTCTCTCCTATGGCTGTAGGAGTACACGCCCCTAGGGGCGGTCCTGATAGTATATATGCTCCACCAAGATGTCAGTGTGTTTAGGCTATGAGTAAGGATCTTATCCGAAACATGTCAGCCAATTTTCTGTACTTGCGAGTTGGATTAAAATAAAAATAAAAACCCTTGGATCATACCAGCGAGTGTGCGGACATTTTCACTGTGTACAAGGCGGTGATTTATCGCTGTTCTCGGTAATGTCAGCTTTTGATGCAGAAGGAGCCTTTATGAATGCAGATTTTGCTACGTGCACTGGCGAATGGAGGGGGCTATTCCGGGTGTCTGGAACCCCCCCCCCCCCCTGCACTGAGCTGTGTATTCAGCTAGGGAAGCCCGCATAATATAAACAGCCTCATTCTCCCTCCCTTCTTACTTCTGGTGCCTCCCTCCAGCTAAAAGAATGAAAGAGGCAGCCCAGCTTCCCCCACAAGAAGATACAGCCTGCTGTGAGAGAATGTTGATTCTGGAGTCCCTGCTCTCCACAGCACAGAAGTGTCACACATGATGCAATTAGAGGGCAGGCAAGCTGGTAAATCTGCACAGCATGATGCAGAGCTTGCCTGGAGGGTCCGTGGGCAAACATCTGTCTGGTCTCTCCCTATTGTTATAATGACTGCATGTGTGGATAAGGTGTTAAACAAGTTGAAAAGTTTTTGCCAGTCCCTAGACTCCAGGAGGGCTTCTTTCTGACTTGTGTGAGAGACTGACAGGGACAGGAGTCCGATTACAGGCAAGTAGCCTGTCTGATGTGGGACTGCAATGCAGATAAGTTCTCTGCTCCATCTCAGGCTATTCTCAATTTCTCCACTCCTCCTATCTCTGGGCTAGTGCAACGCCAAAATGACAATAGCAATCGCCAGCAATTTGTGAGTGTGATTTTGTGAAGCGATTTTCAGAGCGATTTTTGAATGAATCGCTCAAAAACATGCTACATGCAGTATACCTGCGATTTTGAAAAAGTCACAAAGCTGCTGTGGGAACACCCTCATAGGGTAACATTAGCCAAGCGCTTTTCAAATCACTGTTGATTTGAAAAACGCTCAGAAGCACTCTTGGTGTGCAGTGTGCACCAGCCTCCTTCATTCACCTTTGTTTCCCTCTTCCCCTAGTGCTGCTGGCTGTGTCTTCTTGTCATACAGGAAAGCTAAATAAAAGTGCAATCCTGGTGAGGCAAAATATTATTATTTAGTATTTATATAGCGCCACCATGTTCCGCAGATGCATATATCCCTACATCATATGGGTATCACTTGCGCTATGTGACTCTATGTGGCATATTCCACTGAATTGTCCAAACTAAATCTCCCGTTCCTCTCTCGGGGAGTTGTTCCAGCGCTATACCCCGTTCAAATTTGCTGCTACCAGAAGCCCTCAGAAACACTCGTGTCCTTGAGTACTTCCAAAGATAGGCAGCTCCGTAATACGCCAGCGCACTTTTGTGCATGGGTAGTATGGAGCCACCTGTATTCGGAAGCACTCGAGGACATAAGTGCTTCTGGACCTTTCCGGAATCCCCCCCTTAAAAATCCTGCGTTTGCCCCTGACGTGTGCGGTAAAGTCAGCTGTTTAAAGCATTTCCGCATGCGGAAATGCTTTATGAATGATAGCTAAAGTGCACACTGTATCTTTTACCAATAATTACATCATACAAACCTCCAGTAAAAAACTTACATTATAGGTCCAATCCTCACTTTAAAAGTTTTCAATAGTTCAGTAGAAAGCTGCTTCCTCTCTGTTACGATTTCAATATATGCTTTGTCAGGCACCCAAGGAGATCAGGTTTTTACTTCACTTATTCTCCATGGAACCCCTATGGAGTTTTGTGGTTTTAATATATAAAATGGCCATC
Source organism: Hyperolius riggenbachi (assembly GCF_040937935.1). Lineage (NCBI taxonomy): Eukaryota > Metazoa > Chordata > Amphibia > Anura > Hyperoliidae > Hyperolius > Hyperolius riggenbachi. The sequence continues at coordinate 245,571,301 of NC_090651.1, forward strand.
CCTGGAACAAAAAAATTAAGAAAAAAAATAAAATCGTGTAAGATTAAAAAAAAAATTCCCATGCTACAAAAATACTGGTATTGTGATTGTTCTTGTCTTGCTAACTTTTGAAGTGATTTCTTTACTACCTGCTTGGGCAGGAAATGCTGGGATTTCTCACAGATAGGGATATTGATTAGCAACAACAATGAAAAAAAAAGATCTATCCATTTGCCACTGTAGCCAAAACTAAAAAAAAAATTAGCTTTAAATCAATTGTAGAGCATTCAGTACACTTCATTAGTATGCATGTTCAAGCAATATGACTTCACAGCAAATCATAAAGCATGACCACCTCAGCACTATCAGTCTCTTTATACAGGATATACATCTGTTGCTTCTATGTTATTTACATGAAATATTGCAGAAGTTTGGCACTAGATGCTGCAGGGAGAGTAGGTGCAGCTTGACTGGTGCTGCTGACACAATGCACTCAGAGAAATGCAGATTAATACCAAGAGAAATGGAGAGAGATAGAGGCACTGCATCCAATAAAACAACCTTTATTATCCACTGGGCAAAAACATCAAATAGTCAGGTAAATTATCACCTCGTCAGAGGCCCAACATGCCTTTGGGTCTCTGACAAAGCGGTAACTTATTGGGAAGCTGTCAGGCCATTTGTACCTCACCCCCACAGCCTATTTGAACAAAATGAAAATTAACCTGAATCTATTTTTAGATTGAATATGCCCAATACAAAAAAAAAACTTATCCCCACAGGATTAATCGTAGAACAAAGTTGTTGTCATGATCAATGTTAGCACACAGAGAGAATCTGATTATTGGCGATCTGCAGTATCACCAAGAATGCAGATATATACCCGATTATTGGTGATCTGCAGAATCACCGATAATACAGATATATTACTAACCTCTGGGCACCTCAGCAAAAGTAACACAATAAAGACAGTAATGTCACAGAAGTGTGGAAATATCCACCTCACGGTAATTCCTCAGCGGTGTGGTTACCTCTGAATGGGAACCCCGTGGGTTCCTCTAACCAGGCTGAGTGAGGAATCTCGACCCCTAGCAGTAATCGTCTGCTTGGGGCAGGCGTCTCGGAGAGGCAAGCCTCAGAGATAACCCTCCAGTGGGAGACGTTCCACTGAAGGGAGAAAGGTCAGACAGGCAAGGGTTCGGCAACAGAGATGACGGCAGCGGTACAGGAGCGGAAGACAGAAGAGTAATCAGTAAACGGGCAGAGGTCGGCAACAAGGATCAGATAGGCAAAGGTACAAGATCAGCAAGAGATAGAGTAGTCAGGGATAGCCAGAGTCAAAACACAGATCAATATACAATAATATTCCTAAGCTAAAGTGTGAAATCCTTAGTATCAACACCAGGGCACTGCACTAAGGTCTGAGCGCTAACACAACAGTGTATTCACGACAGCAGACAACTTGATACTGACAGGCAAGTTGTATTTGTAGCTAGAGAGCTACTCAGCGCCACCCCAGAGCCCCAACCAATCCTGACACCTCCTGAGGTCAGCTGACTAGTGAGTCAGCTGAGCCTCCTACGTAGGAGGTAAAAGTCCTGCCTCTTTGCGCGCGCGCGTGCGACTCTCTGCCTCTGGGTAATGGAGAGGCCAGGCCCCGGGTCTGCGTCCGCCTGCGGACTGAAATCCGCCTGCCGCCATGCGAGACCCGCCGCCGTGTCGCCAGTCGCGGTGGCGGTGTCCCTAGCAGAGTGTGCCGGCTGCTCCGCATGAGCGACGGAGTCAGCAGGCTGGGAAGCGGAGGCCGCCGCCATGCTGCCCTGCGCGGCGGCGGCGGTCCCGCTCTTCCTTACAGTACCCCCCCCTTGAGGAGTGGATTCCGGACACTTCCTACCCGGTTTTTCAGGATGTAACTGATGGAACTTCTTCTTTAATTTCTCAGCATGCATGCGATTCTCAGGTACCCAAGATCTGTCCTCCACCCCATACCCTTTCCAATGGACCAGATACTGTACGGAATTCTGTACCAGCCGGGAATCCAAAATTTTCCCAACCTCGTACTCTGTCTGGCCTTCCAATATCACTGGGGGGGAGAGGAATCCACATATACTGCTGGCTTCAACAACGAAACATGGAACGATCTCCCACCTCTCATGCTGGCTGGGAGATCAATCACATATGAGACCTCATTGATCTTTTGGGCCACCGGATAAGGCCCTATGAACTTGGGCCCCAACTTGGTGGACGGTTGTCTGAGTGCCAAATGTCTTGTTGACACCCACACCATGTCCCCAGGAGAAGAGTGCCACTCAACAGACCGTCTCTTGTCGGCCTGTTTCTTTTGATTCTGGAAGGCTATTCCCAAATCCTCCTTTACTTGTCCCCAAAGTTTTTTTAAAACCTTCTGCCACTCTTCCAGGGCTGGGAAGGGAGAGGAGCACACTGGCAATGGGGAAAATTTAGGGGACCTTCCTGACACAACCTGAAAAGGGGACAAGCCCATTGAAGCGCTTTTCAAGTTGTTGTGAGCAAACTCAGCAAAGGGTAAGAATTTAACCCTGTCCGTTTGTGCATCTGCCACATAGCACCTCAGGAATTGTTCCAGTGCCTGATTAACCCTCTCGGTCTGCCCGTTGGTCTGTGGGTGATACCCTGACGAGAAGGACAGGTTCATACCCAAATTATGGCAGAAAGCCCTCCAAAACCTTGAAACAAATTGGACTCCTCTATCCGACACCACATCAAACGGAATCCCATGCAATCGGAAGACGTGCTGTATGAAGAGGTCGGCTAACTTTTGAGCTGATGGGAATCCTTTAAGAGGAACAAAATGGGCCATCTTGCTGAACCTGTCCACGATCACCCATATCACAGTCATACCTTCCGACCTGGGAAGCTCGCCAACGAAGTCCATGGACAGATGGGTCCATGGTTCACCTGGAACTGGCAAGGGTTGCAAGGTACCCACTGGAGCCTGGCGAGACGGTTTACTCCTGGCACACACCACACACTCTCTGACAAACTCTCTGCAATCAGAGGCCAATGAAGGCCACCAAACACACCTTGTGAGTAGGTCTAAAGTGTGGGTGACCCCTGGGTGACCTGTGTTCTTATGGGCATGGAATAGCTGCATGATTTGTAAACGGAACGGGAGTGGAACAAAGAGGACCCCTTCCAGTTTCCCTTCTGGGGTATCTAGCTGGTGAGGCGCCAGTGTGACTGCCCAGTCCTCCCAGGTTTCAGTGGCTGCCAGCACCACCTTGTGTGGTAAAATGCTCTCGGGAAGTGCGGGCTGAGCTGTCTCCGGTTCAAAACATCTGGAGAGAGCGTCTGCCTTAATGTTCTTGGAACCTGGGGTGTACGTGACAACAAATCTAAAACGCGAGAAAAATAGGGACCAGCGGGCCTGCCGAGGAGTGAGCCTCTTAGCCCCTTCAATTTACTACAGGTTCTTATGGTCAGTATATACAGTAATGGTGTGTTCTGCACCTTCCAGCCAATGGCGCCATTCCTGGAAGGCTAACTTGATGGCCAACAGTTCCCTGTTGCCCACATCATAGTTTCTCTCAGCAGGAGAAAACCTGCGTGAGAAATAGGCACAAGGATGTGGCTTGCCCTGCAGACCCGAGCGCTGAGACAGCACAGCCCCCACCCCGATCTCTGAGGCATCTACCTCTACTATGAAGGGAAGAGCGATGTTAACATGTCTCAGTATAGGTGCCGAGCAAAACAGTTTCTTCAGGGTATTGAAGGCAGCCTGGGCCTCCGAGGACCACTGATAGGGGTCGGCCCCTTTCTTGGTTAGATTGGTCAGAGGGGCTACTACCGAAGAGAATCCTTTGATAAATCTCCGGTAGTAGTTAGCAAAACCAAGGAATCTCTGAAGTGCCTTCAAGCCTACCGGTTGCGGCCACTCTAGGACCGCCGAAACCTTTTCTGGATCCATAGAGAGCCCTGATGTAGAGATGATGTATTCCAGAAAAGGAATTTGAGTGACCTCAAAAAGGCAATTCTCTAGTTTTGCATACAATAAGTTTTGTCTCAACCTCTTCAACACATATTTGACATGCTTGCGATGCTCCTCGAGGTTTGGAGAGAAAATCAATATGTCATCGAGGTATACTACGACAAACCTCCCCAGCACCTCCCTGAAGACCTCGTTAATCAACTCCTGGAAGACGGCCGGGGCGTTACACAACCCGAAGGGCATAACCAGATACTCGTAATGCCCGTCGGGTGTATTGAAGGCCGTCTTCCACTCGTCACCAGCCCTAATGCGCACCAGGTTGTATGCCCCACGTAGGTCCAATTTCGAAAAAATAGTGGCATTGGTAATCTGGGCAAAGAGATCGTCTATTAGAGGTAATGGATAGCGATTCTTTATGGTGATCTTGTTTAAACCTCTGTAGTCAATACAGGGTCTAAGACCACCATCTTTCTTTTTAACGAAAAAAACCCCGCCCGGCTGGTGAGCGAGAAGGGCGGATGAACCCCTTAGCCAGGTTCTCGGTAGTGTACTCCCTCATTGCCTGTTTCTCCGGTCCGGAAAGATTATAAAGATGACCCCTAGGAGGCATACAACCAGATCTTAGGTCGATAGGACAGTCGAAACTCCGATGTGGTGGGAGTTTATCAGCGGATTTAGGACAAAACACATCCGCAAATTCAACGTACTGTGCTGGTGTCCCCTTAACCTCTACCTTGGCGGCACACATGGCAATCCTCCCCAAACAATGGGTATGGCAATAAGGTGACCAGCTGAGTAACTGACCTGAGGCCCAATCTGTTTGAGGGGAATGGAGCTGTAACCAGGGCATACCGAGAATAACGGTGGAGGTTGCCATGCGCAAAACAAGAAACTGTAGACTCTCTTTATGTAGAACCCCTATCGTGCATGACAACCTTGGGGTCTGAGAGAGAGGCTGTCTACACTGTAGAGGAGAGTCATCTACAGCGGTGACGACTCTTTGTCGGTCTAAGGGCTGTAAGGGAATATCCAGTCCTTTCACAAATTCGTAATCTATAAAATTGGTCGCGGACCCAGAGTCCACAAAAGCTTCAGTACAAACAGTAAAATTCCCCCAGGAAGTGGAACACGGGAGAAGTAACCGATTATTCTGATTTAGAGGTAAGCTATGTGCGTCTAGGGTGTTACCTCTAACTACACCTAGACAGCAGCGTTTCTCGATTTCCTGGGGCAATTCTGAGCAATATGACCCTGCTCTGCACAATATACACAAAGATTTTCTGCCCTTCTACGCTCCTTCTCGGCTCGAGTCAACCGAGACAGTCCGATTTGCATCGGCTTGTCTGTAGGAGGGGCAGGCGATGAGGACGCATGAGAAAAAACTCTCAGTGCATTTCTGCCCCTCGACTGGCGCTGATAGCGCAACCTGCGGTCCGCCCGTATCGCCAAGGAAATGGCGTCATCCACGGACTTGGGCTCTGGGTGTCCCAACAATAACTCAGAGACTGCGTCTGATAGGCCTGACAGAAAACAGTCTAACAAGGCGTGAGACCCCCACCTAGATGACACAGCCCACTTTCTGAACTCTGCTGCGTAAACATCAACCGTGTCTCGACCCTGCCTGAGAGTTTTGAGCTTACTCTCGGCAGTGATCGAAGCATCCGGATCATCAAATTATAGCCATCGTTTTGAAAAATTCCTCAACTGACGTGAGAGCCGTATCGTCGGGTGGAAGACCATATGCCCAGGTTTGCGAGTCCCCGGACAATAAGGTCTTAATAAAGGTCACTCTTTGCTGCTCAGAACCTGACTGAGTAGGTCGTAACTCAAAGTAAGATAAAACCCGGTTACGAAAGTTCTGGAAATCAGATCTTTGCCCTGAAAACTTTTCGGGCACTGGCATGCGGAGATCTGCGACCGGAAGGGATTGCACTGTGGCCACAGTCGTCTGCAAGACCCGTACAGACCCAGCCAATTGATTGATCTGAGTCTGTTGCGTATTAACCACCTCAATGAGGTTATTAAGCGAGTTGGTTAGAGTCTCGATCTGACTGCATAGTGCTTCCATACTAATGGTCTGCTGTTCTGTCATGATCGATGTTAGCACACAGAGAGAATCTGATTATTGGCGATCTGCAGTATCACCAAGAATGCAGATATATACCCGATTATTGGTGATCTGCAGAATCACCGATAATACAGATATATTACTAACCTCTGGGCACCTCAGCAAAAGTAACACAATAAAGACAGTAATATCACAGAAGTGTGGAAATATCCACCTCACGGTAATTCCTCAGAGGTGTGGTTACCTCTGAATGGGAACCCCGTGAGTGAGATCCTCTAACCAGGCTGAGTGAGGAATCTCGACCCCTAGCAGTAATCGTCTGCTTGGGGCAGGCGTCTCGGAGAGGCAAGCCTCAGAGATAACCCTCCAGTGGGAGACGATCCACCGAAGGGAGAAAGTTCAGACAGGCAAGGGTTCGGCAACAGAGATGACGGCAGCAGTACAGGAGTGGAAGACAGAAGAGTAATCAGTAAACGGGCAGAGGTCGGCAACAAGGATCAGATAGGCAAAGGTACAAGATCAGCAAGAGATAGAGTAGTCAGGGATAGCCAGAGTCAAAACACAGATCAATATACAATAATATTCCTAAGCTAAGGTGTGAAATCCTTAGTATCAACACCAGGGCACTGCACTAAGGTCTGAGCGCTAACACAACAGTTTATTCACGACAGCAGACAACTTGCTACTGACAGGCAAGTTGTATTTGTAGCTAGAGAGCTACTCAGCGCCGCCCCAGAGCCCCAACCAATCCAGACACCTCCTGAGGTCAGCTGACTCACTAGTCAGCTGAGCCTCCTACGTAGGAGGTAAAAGTCCTGCCTCTTTGCGCGCGCGCGTGCGACCCTCTGCCTCTGGGTAATGGAGAGGCCAGGCCCCGGGTCCGTGTCCGCCTGCGGACTGAAATCCGCCTGCCGCCATGCGAGACCCGCCGCCGTGTCGCCAGTCGCGGCGGCGGTGTCCCTAGCAGAGTGTGCCGGCTGCTCCGCATGAGCGACGGAGTCAGCCAGCTGGGAAGCGGAGGCCGCCGCCATGCTGCTCTGTGCGGCGGCGGCGGTCCTGCTATTCCTTACAGTTGTACTATGGAGAGAATAAAAATAAAATGTATTAAGGTATTTTCCAGGTATTACTGATTGGAAGAGTAAACTTGAAGTCTGAACTGTTTAGATAACATATTTCTGGCCTGACCTGCATAGCAATCAACTAACTATGGAATTTGTGTCAGGGGTATGAAATATGTCATATTTACGGAACATATGAAGTCATCTCTGTAGACTTGACAGACATGCAAAGAGATTGCTTTTTTCTTGCTTAGACCAGTCAGTTTTGTGTAGTAAATTTTATTCTAAAGTGCACAGAAAATTATTTTACTGTTAAATTACAGCACAGTCCTGGACACATAAAAGAAATGTTCTAAATCTACCCATTAGATAATACAGATGAAAGAAGGGGAAGAAACAAACAACACAAAGATCATAAATACCCTTATACATATAATCAAGAAAGTCGCATGACTGATGCAGTCCACTTTCTTCAGCTTTGAAATAGGGCCACTGTGTCAGAAGGCAGTAGTGGGACAATGCTCAGATAGCCACCTCCACAACTCTCAGCTATGCTAAAGTACAATAGGCCATTAAACTTACTTTTAGTCTGATGGTGCAGCCGAATTCTGCAAAACTTACTAAATCATTACTAACATTATTTATCTAGAAGGGGCGCCCTCTTCGTTCTGGGCAAGATCCTGTCCTGCGAAACAGACAAGCTGCTCTATACCATGAAGAATGGTTCTTAAGTTTGGAGTGTGAATGCAGATGTTTCCACGACTAGTGAGCATGAGCAAGCTTTACAACCCCTTCCCACAGAGGCCTAGGGCACTTTCCAGGTAGGCTAGCGCCCATGTACCATTGGATACCTGTTCCCAAAATTGGAGACAAGCTTAGCAAGATGCGTAGCAATAGATTTCTCACGCAACGACAATTCCATTTCCCAAGAGTGATACAACACATGAGCCACCAAAATAACATTTGCCTGGGATGTATGAAAGCCAATACATCAACAAAGAAAAGCCATCCTTATGGCAAAAACACAATAAATGAATGAGGCCAAGGAACTCAAAATGAGTATAAATGCTTTTAATAATGAAGTACAACTATAAAAACAATTAAAAACAAGATACAGCGTGTATAGACGTTGTGTGTAGACTATAATAAGTCTAGGAGTATACAGCAATCTCACAATAACAAGTAAAGGTAGTGGATCTGGGGCCTATCGGCAAGACAAGTGCAATTGTAACCATCTGCACCCAAAAGACCAATACGTGACCAATAACCATAAAAAATGATATCATATAACCATATGTAAGAAATGCAATTTGTTACATATGGGCCAAGGATTGGATGCAGGGACCTCCAAAAAGCGTAATAAAAGTCTGAACAAAAAATGTCTTACCAATAGATGCCCCCAGATGCACACCGTCTGCCACGCTGTCCCTCCCTAGGGACAGCGTGGCAGACGGTGTGCATCTGGGGGCATCTATTGGTAAGACATTTTTTGTTCAGACTTTTATTACGCTTTTTGGAGGTCCCTGCATCCAATCCTTGGCCCATATGTAACAAATTGCATTTCTTACATATGGTTATATGATATCATTTTTTATGGTTATTGGTCACGTATTGGTCTTTTGGGTGCAGATGGTTACAATTGCACTTGTCTTGCCGATAGGCCCCAGATCCACTACCTTTACTTGTTATTGTGAGATTGCTGTATACTCCTAGACTTATTATAGTCTACACACAACGTCTATACACGCTGTATCTTGTTTTTAATTGTTTTTATAGTTGTACTTCATTATTAAAAGCATTTATACTCATTTTGAGTTCCTTGGCCTCATTCATTTATTGTGTTTTTGCCATAAGGATGGCTTTTCTTTGTTGATGTATTGAATTCCATTTCCCAAATCATACAATTAGGCAGCATGTCCCCCAAAATCAGAGGTAGCACAGATGCCTTCCAAAATAATCTTACTATCCAGACTCTGGGAGAAGCTGAGCTCTTTGCACCTATTCAACATGACAGCATCACCACACTCCTCCAGCTTTCTGCACCCAGGTCAGGGGCTCACGTCTGACTGAGGGTCCCCCCCCCCCCCCCCCGCAGTTAGCTGGTTTGTACACACAGGCAGCATCAGCACACTTGATATGTGCGTTGCTGCTGACTCCTCTTTCTCCTCCCAGCTGTTGGGCCAGCTGATCCTCTGTGGTTCTCTGAGTTTCACACGTGTGGCGTATCAAAAAGACGAATTCGTAGGATGTGTGCTGGAATTTGGAGCAACTCGCCTAAAGACTCAGTAAATCATCCTAATATTCAGAGACTTTGAGTGACATCTTGCAAGTTTTTAAAGAGACTCTGTAACAAATTTTTCAGCCTTAGTTCTTCTATCCTATAAGTTCCTATGCCTGTTCTAATGTGCTCTGGCTTACTGCAGCCTTTCCTAATTGCACTGTCTCTGTAATAAATCTTATCTCCTTTCCTCTGTCGTGTCTGTCGGACTAAGGCTTGAATGTGTGGAATGTGCAGGGCTGCTTGTGATTGGATAGAAGCGATACACGCCCTCTGCAGGCCCCCTGCACACTCTGTATGACTCACACACTCTGTTTATGTGAGCCTATCACAAGCTGGTTAGTTTGTTTGTAAACACTGCCTAAAACTGTTAATTACAAGCCAGGATTGCAGCAGAGAGTGACAGAAACAGCACAGAGGGGCACAGGAGAAAATAAGGAATAGAATGGTATGTTTTTTAGTGTAAGAATATTAGAGTACAGATTCTCTTTAAGTGTGGTAACATACCACTACGGCTCATACAATATGTGTCGATGCCATAACACCAAGTTCTTGTGGGTAGAGTGGACAGGAGGGGATGCTTTGGCAAACTGGAACAATCTCTCAGTATGGGAGAATGCTGCTACAGATAACTGCAACACATTCAACAATCTATATAGATTACTTTGTGGGAACTGCTAATCTGGTATTGTGCAACAAGTGGCGGCACCCAGGCCATTGAGTTTCTTGGAATGAATTACTCTATAAGAACTGAACTGAAAGTAGACCACTTTAAATGACCTAGATGTGATGACAGTAAAGGAAAAGCTGTACAGTTTTCAATAATGTAGACTCTCCTCAAACTTTCAAGAACTCCACCAAATGCTGTAGAATGAAGAGGTTTGAGGAGAGTTGAGTGGGAGAGTTGATACTTATCTCCACAGTCATATTTGCTGGTGAATGTGGCTTGAAACCAGTGACTTCAAGTCTTGCCAATCACTTCTGATGCACTTCCAGTTTGTTGATGATCAGTGTATCACCCAGGGGCTCGGTGTTGGATAGGTGTTGACTACCACACTGCACAGGATCCACAAGTGCAGTGAAAGCAAACTGGAGACATCAAGAAATTGATTTCAAAACCTAACTGATAGTGCGTGTTGCCTTAGAGGTAAGAATTACTTACATGTCTCATTACATGTCTCTATTATTCAGCTCAACCATCACATGATGCTGGATGGAGGCTCTATTTAGAATAAAATACTACAAGTAAACATTTATTTGTAGAGCTCCACCTGCAGATTTGTCTCCTAAAATATTATTAGCCCCTTCATTAATCCTGCAGATTGGATGGCTGGGATGGTGGCACCACAAAGCATGGGACTCTATCTCCTGCCCAAAAGTAACCCATACTGATGACACAAAATAGCGATTTAACAGTCTTTTTTTGTTTAATGTAATTAAAATGATCTATGTATTTCACAGCAGGTTCAAATTGTACTTCTTCACAGTCATGCAACACTCCTCCATTTGGAGTAGAAACAACCAAGAAATTCTCATCTTACTGCTTGAGTAATATGCGGCACACAGCACAGACTCTCATTGCTAACTTATAACACCTGCAGTAATCTAGTGATTGTCACCCCTACTTGGTGGAAGTTTCTGCCAGGAACACTTTGGTGGATTGAATGTTTTTATGTGCAAAAAGATTTAGATAACTAAGCTGAAAAATTGGGAGTCTTGGGTGGGATTGTTCTGTGGCCGGTGGCCATGTTTATTGATTGCTTTCTGAGTGCGCTCTCCTCCCCTCTCATTTTTCTCCCTTAAAGAGAACCTGTACTGAGTAAAAATATTTAAAATAAACACATGAGGTAACTTCAAATGGACATTGCATAGTTACCTTGCCATCAGTTCCTCTCAGAAGCTCACCATTTTCTTCTGACAATAATCCCTTCCAGTTCTGACAATATTTTGTCAGATCTCAAATATCAGTTGCTGTCAGTAAAATATCAGTTGCTGTCAGTTATAGCTGAGAGGAAAACTGTAATGTCCATGTTTCCCTATGGCTCAAGTGGGCAATGTTACAGTTTAACTGTGTGCTGACCAGAAAGCTGTTATGGGTAATGGCCATTTTCAAAATGGAGTACGGAAAATTCCCTTGATCACAGTGAACAAACAGGACGCGGGACAGGAGAAAGACACTGAGGAGTAGACTACATGGAAGGTAAGTATGACTTGTGTATGCTTATTTTGACTTTTAATTTTCAGTTCAGGTTTTCTTTAAGGTGCATACACACATCTTATTTTATGCCCTATTGTCATTCAAACCAGACTTTTGAACGACTTGCCATTCAAACAAAAAGTCGTTTAGACTCCTTGTACACACAGACGACAAAACATTTGCAATGCTAATTACAGCTAATTTACATGTCATTTGAATGGTCAATGGACTGGATAGAACAATGGACCAGATCAAATGACTGATCAAACAACTTGTTGTTTGAATGTCTTTTAGTGTCAAACTAATAGACTTTCAAACAAAAAGTCCTTTGTACAAATGTACGGACCTAACTGTCGTTTGAATGACAGTTAGTCCATGGATCCGCCAAGCGGATCAGACAAAACTGCTATCAGTGTAATGATCGTTCGTACACACAACTGTTATTCAAATGATCGGTTTGAATGACAAGTTGTTCAGAAATATCAGATGTGTGTACGTACCTTTAAAGGGACTCCGAGCAGTGCAGAAACTATGGAAAGATGCATATCATTTAAAACCTCTCTTTCTCCTCTTTCCAATGATATATAAATCACAGCCCTACTGAATGGAGCTGCTAACTTTGAGAAAAAGTCGCCCTGTGTAATACAACGTAACTATGGAAAGATGGATATCATTTTAAAGCTCTCTTTCTCCTCTTTCTGACGACCCCTAAATCGTCGCCCTACGCCTTTTAGTTTTCTCTATTTTCGCGATCAAATTCGCGGCAGCTGCAATTTCAATCACAAAAATAGCGAAAACTAAAAGGCGTAGGGTGGCGGTTTATATATCATTGGAAAGAGGAGAAAGAGAGCTTTAAAATGATATGCATCTTTCCATAGTTTTTGCACTGCTCGGAGTCCCTTTAAGGTGCGTACACACGCACTACGGAAGCCAACGACAGGTCCGTCAGACCCTCCCGCTGGGCGGACTTTCAGCAGACAGTAGTGCGTGTGTACGCACTGTCGGCAGACTGATAAGGCTGTTCCTGAAAGTCTGCCCAGCGAGAGGGTCTGACGGACCCGTCGTTGGCTTCTGTAGTGCATGTGTCGCACCTTTACCCTTCCCTTACTTGTCTACTACAGATACCTCTACCACCCAGAGTGACCTTAAGGCTAGTTACACACCAGGACGTTGCATTTAGGGGACGTTATAGGGCACATAACGTGCCCCTAACGCAACGCCTGGTGCTCTCTGGTGTGGACGTCGGAGTGAGCCACGTTGTGCAGCTCACTCTGGCGTCCGTGATGCCGTGATGCGTACTCTTGGACGCATGCGGCATCACGTGGTCCCGCCCGCCCAATCGCCGCACAGAGCGGCCGCTCCAGGAAGTAAACACTGCACGTCACTGAGTGCAGTGAATATTAACCACTTTGTCCTCCTTGACGTATAAAAACGTCAAGGAGGACAGGCGCGCTCCCGCGGCCGATCGCGCGCGTGCACGCGCACTCCCGGCCGCGGAGTCGGTAGCCACGGAATCAATGTGTCGGGCTATGGAGCCCGATCATTGATTCCTCTCCCCCGCTGAAAAAGCGACAGCTTCTCTCGGAAGCTTCGCTCTTTCTGAAGCTGTGTCCCTCTAAGCGTACATTGTACGCTTAGAGTGACGTCATGTAAAAAAAATCGAGATTGTCATCTTGTGGCCAAAAAGTAAAACTACAAGTAAATACCCAAAAAGATTACACTACACCAATATTTCCCCAAATAAAACACTTTTATATCCCACCCTCCCAAAAATGCCCACATAAAATGTTTAATAAAAAAAAGCAAAAACATTACAATTAAAAAAAAAAACACATAAATATTTACCTAAGGGTCTAAACTTTTTAAATATCTATGTAAAGATGAAATATTTCTCTCTATTTTTTTTTTATAAGCTTGTAAATAGTGATGTATGCAAAACGGAAAAAATGCTCTTTTATTTCCAAATAAAATATTGTCGCGATACATTGTGATAGGGACATAATTTAAATGGTGAAATAACCGTGACAAATGGGCAATAACAATACGTGGGTTTTAATTATGGAGGCATGTATTATTTTAAAACTATAATGGCCGAAAACTGACAAATAATGAATTTTTTCATTTTTTTTCTTATTCTTCCTGTTAAAATGCATTTACAATAAAGTGGCTCTTAGCAAAATGTACCCCCCAAAGAAAGCCTAATTGGTGGTGGAAAAAACAAGCTATAGATCAGTTAATTGTGATAAGTAGTGATAAAGTTATAGGCTAATGAATGGGAGGTGAACATTGCTCGGATGCATAAGCTGAAAACGACTGAGATGTTAAGTGGTTAATTAGCCATGTGCCCGGCCGCTTTCCCCTCCTCCCCAACATGACTGAGCATGTGCAAACAGTCTAACGCGGCTTAGCCGAGTAGAACGCACAGACAGCATGCAGCACTTTGCTGCGTTACAATGTAACGCAACGTGGGCAGTGTGAACAGCCCACTTGTGTTACATTGCTGTGCGTTGGGGGAGCGTTACAGGCTGCACTAACATGCACCTGTAACGTCCCTGTGTGCAAGAAGCCTAAAAGAGCAGCATCGTCCAATACCTCATGCTCACATCACACTCCTTGTATTGCCAAGATTGCTCCCTCTGTCTAGTACAAAGGTTAAGCAACTTCCGTTTCTTCTAAGCTGAAAAATGTTTGCTATTAACCTTTGCAATGTACAGAGCTGAACTGAAGGGGCTGCTTTTTTCCTCAACAGAAGTGGAATTTCCCTTTAAATTTGCATGAATGGTCCCCAGTAAAATAAATAAATAATCAGGTCATACGATTAGGTAATCTAACTATGACAAACTGATTAATTACCACTGAAGTTTAATAAATGAACTTTTAATGCAATGTGACAGCTGTCACCTTACATAGTAGCATGGTGAGTATACAGTGAATCTCTGTGCTATGGAGAACAGGTTTGGACATGGCTTAGATATTCTATGGACTCTGGTTACAAAATTCAGCAACTGACAATATCAAGAAATATATACATCTGACCAAACACAACAGTTCAAAGTGTTTCATCACTAACATTGCCAGACTAAACTTTTACCTTAAATAGAACAAAATATGATAAAATAAAAGTGTAGTTCAGAGTGAGAATTCTTAGATTGAGCCATCTCACAGCAATATGTTCTTTGTTGAGAATTCCCCATGCACCAGTCTGTGAGTTGAGACACTGTAGCAGGTACAAGGGTCCTGCTGGATCCCTTTCAAACTGATGCTGCCTATTTTTAGAAAGCCCTTTTTACTTGCTTACTTTACTTACCAAACTTACTTACATTGAGGAATCTCTCATTATTGCCAAGACATAGTACATGTTGTAGCCATGTGAAGCTATCAGTGTTATCATAATATGATTCTACTTACAAAACAAACAAAAAAGCACAGGGACACTGACATCCCAATCTGGTGTAGTACGTTCCTGGCTGTATTAGTTGTAATCAAAGAAACCACTTACTGTATATAGTATACTCGAGTATAAGTCTAGAAATTTAGGTCTGATTCACTTCATGGTATAAGTATAGGGGTCGACTTATACACAAGTCACTGGCAACACTGAGCACACTGAGTTATGTGTGTATTAATAGTGGCATTCCAATGTGCAGCACTTTACCCAGTGGTAAGTGATACTTTGAGGAAAGGAAATGCCAAGAAAACACAGGTCTGAAAGTCCTGGCCACAACAATTACCAAGGAAAGGGGCAAGGTGGAAATACTGGGTTGCATAAAAAGGAGTGAATAATTGCAGTACTTGGGGGCCTGGAGGAGTTATTGGATGCACTTAAGGGACAGGAGGGGGTTAATGGCTGCAATACTGTGGGCACTGCAGTCATTAACCCCTCCTGATCCCCAAGTTCCATCATTGACTTTGCTGGGTAGACTTATACTTGAGTCAATCAAAAATTCCAGCTTAAGATGGTTGAATATTGGAGTCGACCTATACACGAGGTCGACTTGTATTCGAGTATATACAGTAATACAGCATATGGGGAAGTATCATCCCCACTTGCCCTTGGTTTTCTGGATACCAGGTGGTCGCAGCTCCAAAACAATGATACTGAACATGTGCAACATAAAATTAAATTTAAAAAAACACTGGGGTAAAACTATAAAAACAAAACAACTGGAGGCACCCAAAATGACTATAAACATAAGGTAATATGCATATAAAATAGCAAGATAAGTAGGAGCTTACCTTCCCAATGACTCACAGAGTGAGATTACAGACTTTTCATTCAAAATTGCACATTAACAACAATGCTAAGAAAAGGTAGGGGGAAAGGCTGCGCATCCCTAAACACATGCTGCAATTGAATGGTTAATCGCACAGGCATACACCGCCTCTGCTAGACTGAAAAATGCATGCCCTGCATCCAAGACAAGTGCTAACATTTATTAAACTAGGAGGAACTTTAGCTTCCAATATGGTTTGCATGCAAAGTATATTATACTAGACACTTGCGCCACAGTGAGGCAAACCTCCGGGCAAGTGACCTAACCTAAATTTAAAACCTTGGGAGCAGCTAAGCAAAAAAATGTGTAACTTACATTTGGTTGAACAGCGAGGAGAACGCCAGCGCATACCACTAAGGCTGCATCTGAAATGACCACCAGCTCAGTGTGCATCACCTAAATAGATTTTCTGCACACTTTGCATTCAATTCAGATGCAAATAATATGCAAATCTGCTACTACTTATTATGCAAACAGGAAACTCAGGAGGAGGGGCTGGGAGCAGCTAACCTGACAGTTACATAGTTACAAAGTTAAGAAAAGGTAGGGGGAAAGGCTGCGCGTCCCTAAACACATGCTGCAATTGAATGGTTAATCGCACAGGCATACACCGCCTCTGCTAGACTGAAAAATGCATGCCCTGCATCCAAGACAAGTGCTAACATTTATTAAACTAGGAAGAACTTTAGCTTCCAATATGGTTTGCATGCAAAGTATATTATACTAGACACTTGCGCCACGGTGAGGCAAACCTCTGGGCAAGTGACCTAACCTAAATTTAAAACCTTGGGAGCAGCTAAGCAAAAAAATGTGTAACTTACATTTGGTTGAACAGCGAGGAGAATGCCAGCGCATACCACTAAGGCTGCATCTGAAATGACCACCAGCTCAGTGTGCATCACCTAAATAGATTTTCTGCACACTTTGCTTTCAATTCAGATGCAAATAATATGCAAATCTGCTACTACTTATTATGCAAACAGGAAACTCAGGAGAAGGGGCTGGGAGCAGCTAACATGACAGTTACATAGTTACAAAGTTAAGAAAAGGTAGGGGGAAAGGCTGCGTGTCCCTAAACACATGCTGCAATTGAATGGTTAATCGCACAGGCATTCCTGTTTGCAATCAACAGGTTTCCTGTTTGCATAATAAGTAGTAGCAGATTTGCATATTATTTGCATCTGAATTGAATGCAAAGTGTGCAGAAAATCTATTTAGGTGATGCACACTGAGCTGGTGGTCATTTCAGATGCAGCCTTAGCGGTATGCGCTGGCGTTCTCCTCGCTATTAACAACAATGCGTCTAACAACTTATAGCTGTTTCCTCAGGTCAAGACAAGTGCCTATAAAAATAAAGTGCGAGGCTCAGAATTATTGTAAGTGAAATCATATTTAGACTGCTAAAAATAAAACCAAAGTGTATGTCAGAAAGGGAGGGTTTTTTGGGGGGTGGGGAAATGTATAGAATATATAAAATACTCAATAAAATTGAATTGTGTTTGAAGCAGATGTTTAGTTTAGATGTCCCTCAGGCTGTAAAGTACAAAGAACATCTCTCTACCTCTAAGATGCTAAAACCTATTTGTGATACATGTTCAATAGGGCACAGATCAATGCCCTTTAGGTTTTCAGTAGTCAGTGTTGTAGAAAGCATGCATGGGGCAAGGCCAACACAACACTTCAACATGGCTGCTCTCAGAAACATCAGTTCCTGAAGCCAGGGCCGGTTCTCTCATGAAGCAAGGTGAAATATTTGCATCAGGCGCAGAGATTGCAGAGGCAGCATGTTTGTACTGTGTATTTACACTTACACCATGCAGACAGAGTAGGAGGGGAAGCGAGGTGAAGAGGTCATCATTGGGGAAAAGCAGCTTGTTGTGCTGTGTGAGGAGTCTGACAGTGAGTGAGAAGGGGAAAGGCAGGAGAGCAGCAGTGTTTCATTTCACTTGCACAGCAGAAGGGAAGGGCGCATCCTCACAGGTTTGCCTCAAGCAGCAACAAGTCTAGAACCGGCCCTGCCTGAAGCTAGAAGGCTCCAGTGGGTAAAAAACTACTTTAACCGCAAAGCCTTGAGGCTCCAAAAAACAATCTAAATCAATTTCCTCACCCACTGCGCCACTGCACAGGCACATACCTGACATTGCTAGCCATCACCAGCAGGCATTGTTGGGGTAAAGCTCTCAGTTACACAATGCAATCCATGATGATACACATTCACTAGTGTGAAATCCTGCAGAAGTGAGCACTACCTCTTTTTTATTTTTACAAAAAAGGGAAGATATTCATTTTCAAGATAATTAATCATGATAAAATCAGGTTTATTTAAAAAAAATATGTTTCAATATGGAAAATGATGGAACTTAAAATATACAATAATTACACAAAATTAAACATTTTTTGCCAAACTAAATGTAGGTAATTTATTATGTTAGTGTTAGGTTTAAGACTTGTGTCAGTATTTTATGCAAGCATAGAAATAAATGTAAAGCGGAAATCAAATGTTCTAGTCGCAGCTGGAAGCTAAGGATCCCTGTGGTCACATGCTGTGCAGGAATACAGTGAGGCCATGCACAGGTGAATGTGATTGCACAGCGATGCAAAGCCAAGTATTGCATGGATCTTTTCTGGAGCTTTGTAAATCAGCCCCACTGCTTATAACATAGTTCCTATTTTGTTATTTCTTTCTTCCTTTTATTTTAATGTACTTCTTGAATATACAGTAGACATAAGCACTGGCGTAGGGCCCGCGGTCGCAGGGGTTGCCGTGGCCAGCCCGGGCCCGCCTCCTGAAGAGGCAGGGGAGGGCCCCGGGCCCCGGGGGCTGTGTGTTGGAGGACCCGGGCCCCCACACTCTAGTCGCCGCTCGCTCGCTCCCTCCCTCCCTCTAGCCGTCAGACCTTGATCAGGCAGCGCCGCGGCGACCAATAGTGCGGGCGCTAGGACCCAGCACCCGCACTGATATGCGTAAGTGACATCACTTCCGCATATAGAGCGGGTGCGTCTGGCGCCTGCTCTTACTGGTCGGGTCGCCGCTGATCCTGAGGTCTGACACGCCGCAGCCTGCAAGGTAAGGAGGAAGCGGCGGCGGCTGGACGGCTCCCTGTCACTCACTAGCTAAAGGGGCTCCCTGTCACTCACTAGCTAAAGGGGCTCCCTGTCACTCACTAGCTAAAGGGGCTCCCTGTCACTCACTGCCTAAAGGGGCTCCGTGTCACTCACTCACTACCTAAAGGGGCTCCCTGTCACTCACTGCCTAAAGGGGCTCCGTCACTCACTCACTAGCTAAAGGGGCTCCCTGTCACTCACTGCCTAAAGGGGTTCCCTGTCACTCACTCACTACCTAAAGGGGCTCCCTGTCACTTACTGCCTAAAGGGCTCCCTGTCACTCACTGCCTATAGGGACTCCCTGTCACTCACTCACTACCTAAAGGGGCTCCCTGTCACTCACTGCCTAAAGGGGCTCCCTGTCACTCACTGCCTAAAGGGGCTCCCTGTCACTCACTGCCTAAAGGGGCTCCCTGTCACTCACTGCCTAAAGGGGCTCCCTGTCACTCACTCACTACCTAAAGGGGCTCCCTGTCACTCACTCATTGCCTAAAGGGGCTCCCTGTAACTTACTCACTGCCTAAAGGGGCTCCCTGTCACTCACTCACTACCTAAAGGGGGTCCCTGTCACTCACTGCCTAAAGGGGCTCCCTGTCACTCACTCACTACCTAAAGGGGCTCCCTGTCACCCACTCACTGCCTAAAGGGGCTCCCTGTCACTCACTCACTACCTAAAGGGGCTCCCTGTCACTCACTGCCTAAAGGGGCTCCCTGTCACTCACTGCCTAAAGGGGCTCCCTGTCATTTATTCACTACCTAAAGGGGCTCCCTGTCACTCACTGCCTAAAGGGGCTCCCTGTCACTCACTCACTGTCTAAAGGGGCTCCCTGTCACTCACTGCCTAATGGGGCTCCCTGTCACTCACTGCCTAAAGGGGCTCCCTGTCACTCACTCACTGCCTAAAGGGGCTCCCTGTCACTCACTGCCTAAAGGGGCTCCCTGTCACTCACTCACTACCTAAAGGGGCTCCCTGTCACTCACTGCCTAAAGGGGCTCCCTGTCACTCACTCACTGCCTAAAGGGGCTCCCTGTCACTCACTCACTACCTAAAGGGGCTCCCTGTCACTCACTGCCTAAAGGGGCTCCCTGTCACTCACTGCCTAAAGGGGCTCCCTGTCACTCACTCACTACCTAAAGGGGCTCCCTGTCACTCACTCACTGCCTATAGGGGCTCCCTGTCACTCACTCACTACCTAAAGGGGCTCCCTGTCACTCACTGCCTAAAGGGGCTCCCTGTCACTCACTGCCTAAAGGGGCTCCCTGTCACTCACTGCCTAAAGGGGCTCCCTGTCACTCACTGCCTAAAGGGCTTATTATGTGCATTTACTGGTGAAAAGCTGTCTCTTATTATGTGCATTTACTGGTGAAAAGCTGTCTCTCATTATGTGCATTTACTGGGGAAAAGCTATCTCTTATGTGCATTTGCTGGGGAAAAGCTGTCTCTTATTATGTGCATTTGCTGGTGAAAAGCAGTTTCTTATTAAGTGCATTTACTGGTGAAAAGCGGTCTCTTATCATGTGCATTTACTGGGGAAAAGCTGTCTCTCATTATGTACATTTACTGATGAAAGGCTGTCTGTCATTACGTACATTTACTGGTGAAACGGTGTCTCTTATGTGCATTTAGTGGGGAAATTTTGTCAGTAAAAATAATGTTTGTCAGCAAATTTTTAGGTATTTGTCAGTAAAAAATAACATGAAAGGTTGGCAACACTGGCAGGCTGCGCAGCGCAACGAGAAAGATACAGGCAGCCCACCTCACGCTTGGGCTTGGCGAGGGGAGGAACCGACGACAGCGAGCGAGAGTAGGGTGGCCGCAGGCAGCCATAAATACGCAGTGTGTGACTGCGTCGCACTCACAGAACCTCTCAGCCTGCGTCCAGAGACTAGCAGACTCGCAGACTCGCAGGCAGCCAAAGCTAGCCAGGAGCAAGCCAATGGAAGAGGGGTAGGAATGGGGTATCACATGCATGCGTAAAGAGGTGGAAGGTGTGGGTGTGATTAGGCAGGACATAGGTGTGGTTATGTGGTTTGGCGCGGTTAATTTAAACACTCCCATAGGCGCCAGAGAAAATCTTGCACCCAGGTGCCAGGCACCCCAGGCTCACCCCTGATTGCCTGGGTATGTTTGTTGTGTTGGTCCTATAATCTGTCCAGGGAATTTATGCTTTATAATGTAGCATTTTATTGTAGTGTTTTTAGTATTCTGGAGTGGTTAAACACTTGTATTATTATCCTATTTAAGTGTGAAGTTTAATTAGGCATGTTTGTATAATACAAATTGGTATTTCCAGTCAGCTTTGTGACCCAGTGCTAAGGTGTGTGCGTGCGTGTGTGTGTGTCAGTCAGCAGCAGTGTGTGCGTATATATATATGTGCGTGTTGGCAGCAAAGTTTTAAACGTAAGTGTGAGACGGGCCTTATGCTGGGAATACACGGGTTGATTCTGGGGCTTGATTCTGGGGCTCGATTCTGCGCCCAATCGTTTTTGCCACTCAAAGCTGTGGGCGATTCTCTTATTTTCCGCTTGTTTTTCTTATCTTTTTCCATTGTCCCCAATGCAGAATCGAGCGGCAAAACGATCGGACGTGTCGGAAATTATCTATTGAGCCATCTTATCAGCTCAGAATCGAGCCGTGTATTCCCAGCACTAGGTTCGGGCTGCTCTCTGCTACTTTCAATGTGTACAGTTTAAGCTGTTATTCTGTGCCTGTACTGATAGTAAGCTAGCTGCAGTGTGTACTGATCTCTTCTACCTCCAGTATGTACAGTATAAGCTGTTACTCTGTGCCTGTACTGATAGTAAACTAGCTGCAGCGTGTGCTGATCCTTGCTACCTCCAGTATGTACAGTATAAGCTGTTACTCTGTGCCTGTACTGATGGTAAACTAACTAAAGCGTGTGGTGATCTCTGCTGCCTCCAGCATGTACAGTATAAGCTGTTACTCTGTGCCTGTACTGATAGTAAACTAGCTGCAGTGTTTGCTGATCTGTTACCTCCTGTATGTACAGTTTAAGGTGTTGCTCTATGCCTGTACTGACAGTAAGCTAGCTGCAGTGTGTGCTGATCCCTGCTACCTCCAGTATGTACAGTATAAGGTGTCGCTCTGTCCCTTTACTGATTGTAAACCAGCTGTATTGCATGTACAGTATTAGCTGTAAAGCCTGGTACACACATACAATTTTGAATAGCCAATTTTACTACTTCTAGGTATTATGAGAGCCCAGCTCTGTTCACAGTATTCAAAGTCTCTTGGCCCTCATACTACATGCAGTGGTAAAATTGGTCAGTGATTGACCAATCAAAATTGAGTGTGTGTATGCATCTTTATTCTATGCCTATACTGATAGTAATCTATCTAATTAAAGGCATCTTGCTACTAATTGCCCTATTTCCTCTGGGTGCTGCGTATGTCTGCAAATTGAACGTGGCACCCATGCTGCTGCAAAACTGAATTGATATAGCCAATCCATGCACAGCTATAGGGATTCGGATATGTGTGCGCGTCGGGTGTTGTGTGTGTGTGTGTGGGGGGGGGGGCGGTTGTTGCCGGGGGGGCCCACATCCAGATTCCGCATCGGGACCCAGAGGTTTGTAGCTACGCCACGGGACATAAGGATATTTCTGAAACACTAAAACTGAAATACTGTTTGCCTGGTGAAGACAGAAGTGTTTAAGATGTATATTATAACAAGTGTGCCACCTGCAGGCCAAATTTTATATGACAGAAAAAAAAGTTCTTATTTGAAACCTCACTTTTGGAATTCCGGAGGATCCTTTTCAGTTTGCTGCACTGTGATCTGAATTTTTGGATCACTTTGTGGATCACAATGGCATGGCACTACAATTAACATGCAAATCGTGGTACTCTTTTTCCACTAGTGCATCTCGTTTCATACATAAGCGCAATCGCCATTCTGATGCATTTTTCCTACGTTTACACTCCTATACAAAGTATAAGGGTGCAGAAAAACCGCATAGCAATCGCGCCACTATGCAATTTTACTGCGATTCAGCAAATCAGATTATCAAACTACTTTAGCAGACTATCAAACTACTAATAGCAGCACAGTGATTAACTTTAATCTTGCCTCTTTAATAAGTCCCACAATTCTGTTTGCATGTTAAGTTTGTAAATCATTAAACTTTTAATTGAGGCGTCACTCTGGTCAGTAATGTAAAAATGGTATAGCACCCAGTCTGCTCCCCTGCATTACTTTTACAGGAAGGGAATATTGGATCTAATTGTTTATATGTAGTGTTACTGACACAGTGTGCTAATAGCCCCACAGTAGGACATATAAAGATGTGTGGAAAAGGCAGAAATATTAGAATAACTGTACGGTATTTCCATACTGCTATGCGGGCTTCTTGGAATTAGGCCAAGTTCAACGATTCAAGTATCATCACTCATCAGGGCTCTAGACATCTTAAAAGTAAAAATCCACAGTCAATAAAAATTTGCTATATACTGTACATAAACTTGAATCAGTGCTGCACAAACTTTTTTGTTGTTCCGTTTCCATTTTCATTTGTACCCAACTATCAATTTCCAAAGATGAGCTGTTTTCTAGTTTGCACAAAGCAGGCGGTCTGTTTTTTTTTTTCCATATCTGCACTAATTGAGTCACTGACAATAACACGAACACTCCCAAGCTAACAGACTTTGTTAGGAAAATGATGGGAGTGGTATGCAGAGCATGTGTGATTGTACAGTATGCTCTGAATTTAGGGTACACAGTTTGAAATCTGTGGTAGTAATCTTAGTTTAAGTGAAATGCTTTTTTCAACAAAAGTGGAATCTATATTTCAAAATGACTGCAGGTATACTTTAAAGTGAAACTGAAGCGAGTAAAATTATTTAAAATAAACACATGATGTACTTGCAAATCAATATTACATACTTACCTCGCCAACAGTTCCTCTCAGAAGCTCACCATTCCTTCCAGTTCTGACAAGATTTTGTTAGAACTGAAAGATATCAGTTGCTGTCAGTTATACATCAGTTGCTATCAGTTATAACTGAAAGGGCAACTGATGTGCAAGGTGATGTCCAGAAGCTGTTAAGGGGTCATCACCATTTTTAAAATGGAGAATTCCATCAATCACAGTGGATGGACAGAACAGGGGAGAGGAGAGAGATTGATAGCAGTCTACACGGGAGGTAAGTATGACATGCGTATGTTTATTTTAATTTTCAGTTTAGGTTTCCTTAAGCCAAGCACAGAAACAGATGTTGAAATGTGGGGGAAATTAGTCCACTTTAAGGTACCTATATAGACATAATATATTGGTCAATCAACCATCCAACATCCACCAGTTTGATCAAACATCTGAGAGGATTCTTTGGACAAATGATGACTGCTGTGGCGAATGAGAGAGTGAAATCCACAAAAAACTCAATAGGCCAGGATGGTTTATAAGCATGTGTGTTATATAAGAGTCACATATCTTGTGAAATTCTGGCTATCACTACATAAGTATCCACTGCTGAACCAGCACACACAATTTGAATTTGTGCCTGCTAAAACAGTGCAATTAGCGACTATTTCATCAGACAACAGGCCATGATGCTTGTGGCATCATACGCTCAGGGGCAAGTCAGGCAAAAGAACTACCAGCTTACCACTAGTAACGTCAGACACAAAGATCTGCTAGCTATCACATGGATACATGGAATAGCAGATGTTATTACTGTCCAGATCAGGAAACAGTAATATCATGTCTATGGGCCTTGACGCCTATCTCAAATCTCTGGACAGCTATAAAGTAACATTATTATGCTGTAGTTGAAGGAAGACTCACAGTTTCCCCCTTGTCTCACCCTGACTGTATACTGTAGAGGAACACAAGCATATCCCTTACATCCACTTAAATGGAAATGAGCTTAGGTCTCTCTGATTTTAACTTGTTGTTACAACTTACAAGAGGTCATTATTTCCTGCTATGTTCAGCTTAAATAGGACCAGAAGTGAATTTATTTTGTACTTAGTGTAAATCCTTCTGAAGCAATTTAGGACTTGGTAACGATCACATAAACAGGTAAAATATGTTTCTAATTTCTTGGAAGGTCTCAGCTCAAGGACCATGCAATTCAAAGTTAAATCTAAGGAGCAGATTGTGATTGATGTGCTTACAACCATAACCACGGGATAGAATTACAAAGTGATTGTGTTATCTGTTGATGGCTTGTATGTTGAAGCATTCAGTTAAGCTTTTATTAAACACTGGTCCTGGTTCAGGTCACTGATCAAAGTGAGATTATCCAGCGTTGTAGTCTCCTACATAAAAATAGGATGTTAGGAAACAAAAATTAGTGGAATAGGTTGAAGTTCCATGTAACGATTTGGATTTCTCAATCTTTTGATCTCCTTAAGAGAACATACATAAAATCTTTAAAGAGGACCTTTCCTTTCGAAAATACTGTATCTCATGGTGGAACTCTAAGCAAAATATTTTGTTTTTGTTTTGAATACCACAGGGAAAGACCAAACCAACTCTCACTGTTGTCTGTTTTCTGTTTTCCTGTGCTTCCTGTCCCAATGGTAGGCCTCATCAAGACCAGCAAATGAGCTGAATATTTCACGTGGACTACAGTTAAAAACTCTTTATAGTAGTGTGAAACATTTTAGGAATATCTGAGAGGTTAGTACTGCTACTTGCATCTCCAGTTAAATTTCCCCCATGTTCTGTCCTTGGTCACCAAGAAGAGCAAGGGCTTGTTAAGAAAGGGCAAGTGCAATGGATCTACGCATTGAAGGGGAAAAGAAAAATAATTGTATTACCAATATCCTTAAAAATATATAGTACTTTATTTTTCACAAAAGTAAGTCTCAAAATATCAAAATTAGCAACAGCCTTAAAAACTGAGAGCAAGTAGTCAACCAAAGCACGCGTACTACCACAGCAATTAATCAAATACCTATAAAAATGATGCCCTCTAAAATTATCACTGGAGACTGTCGTTAGTAGAATATCAGTTAAATTACCAATATTCTACTACTTAATTTCTATAGTAAAATATCGCTAATATTCACCAATATTTTAGTATGCGCTAACCTAATCCTACTCTCACACAGAACCCTCCCTCTACCTATGCCTAACTCTAAGACCCCCCCCCCCCACCACCACCAGGGGTTCCCTAACCTTAACACAACCCCCCCCCCCCCCCTTCCTGTGCCTACCCTTAAACCCCCGCTCACCCACCCTCGGTGCCTCCTGGGCCATTTTTAACTGCTACACAATTATTCCACCACTAAAAGTTCGTGACAGTACATGGGAGAGACTGTCTAGTCACTATCTAAGTCTAGAAAGTCTCCAAAATTAATTTATGAGACAACAATCCAGGCATAAGGCCACAATCCAGACTAGATGGAAGCAGGATAAGTATCCTCCTTTATGTAGCAATTGCAGCTATAAGGCTTCGTGAAGAGAAGTGTCAGAAAGTGGAATGACCCCTTATGCAGTTCTTCACAAAGTTTTTAGATCAGAGTCCTAGGATGAACTTAAAGTGTATGGTATCTGCTTCAAAGTCCACAGACAGAATGTCTTTGGGAAATGTTTGCCACCAGGAGGGAAGCCCCCTCTGTAATCCTCCAATACCACTGAGCAGCTAAATATCTGATTATTGCAATGACTCACTTGCTCACCAAAGGAGAAGATGAGCACTTGACAGAGCAGCATATGAGAACAGAGGAGGCACAGAGGGGGACAGAGTTGGCACAGTGGGGGCAGTGAGACACATAGGGGCACAGTGGAGGCACAAGAGGACAGAGGGGGACACTGGAGGCATGGGGGGAGGGCAGATGGGGATACTAGAGGTACAAGAAGTCACAATTTTCGGATATACATAAAAATTGAACTTAAGAACAAACCTACAGTCCCTATTTGTTAACCAAGCACTAACTGTACTGCAGTGTATTTTTTATGAAGCCAGTTCCCCAGTAACAACTTTCCCTCCATATAAATGGTCCCTAAATTACCAATGCCAGTCAGCACAAAAATGGAAAAAAAAACACTTTACATTTCAGAACCTGAATTCTAAACTGGGTATCATTAAAGTTGAAGAAAGAAATAAAAAAAAACCACTATACATTCCCTTTAAACCCATACAAGCAAGGCTGGATCTGGGTAAAGTCAATATAAGCTGTGATCTTGGGCAGCAAAATTCAGGAGGGGGCTCAGTTTGATTTTATTTTCATTTTTCTAAGCCACCAATGACAAATCAGCATACTTTCTCATTTCTAACCACATTATACCATTATTTGTTTATTTCTTAAGTTTTATTTATATTCTTTTTTCCATATTACAACACCAGGGTGTATCCAAGTGGGTAATTCTGAAACATGTTGTAAATACACTACTCACATCTAAAATTTTGTGGTATGGCATCGCACATCACTATGTTACCATATTAACAGTAGAGATGGCCTGAACTGTTCACCCCGCGAATCGTTTGCAGCGATAAACCCCTCAGACGAACACATGCCATGTTCAACCCGCCCACTATACATTGTAATGAAGCCAAACTTTGACCCCTCACCCCAGAGTCAGCAGACACATGGCAGCCAATCAGCTATGCTTCCCTCCTGGACCGCCCCCCTATCGGAAAGCAAGCACAGCAGCCATTTTACAGTCTGTGTTTCGCTTCTATGCAAGGCAGATCAGGGAGAGTGTGCTGCAGATGTGGAAAGAGTTAGTTAGGCCTGTGCTCTGTGTCCCCAGTGGAGTTACTTGCTGCCATTATACCAATTCACCATCTACATAACCCCAGAGCCCTTCTAAAGGCTCTATGTTTGATCTTGTAATAGTGATGTTCAGTGTGTCCACACAGTGCACTTTAGCTGTTGCAGACAGGTGCAGTCAGTGCATAGTGCTACAGTAGTTCACCATTCAAAATGCCACGGTACCTATGGCGGGTTCTCACGGTACCCTAGGGTTCTGGGGAACCCCGGTTGAGAATGCCTGTCTTAAAGAGAACCTGTAATGAGTAAAAATATTTAAAATAAACACATGAGGTAACTTCAAATGAGCATTACATAGTTACCTTACCATCAGTTCCTCTCAGAAGCTCACCATTTTCTTCTGACAATAATCCCTTCCAGTTCTGACAATATTTTGTCAGATCTGAAATATATCAGTTGCTGTCAGTAAAATATCAGTTGCTGTCAGTTATAGCGGAGAGGACAACTGATGTACCAGGTAATGTCCATGTTTCCCTATGGCTCAAGTGGGCGATGTTACAGTTTAACTGTGTGCTGACCAGAAAGTTGTTATGGGTAATGGCCAATGGAGGACGGAAAATTCCCTTGATCACCGTGAACAAACAGGACGCGGGACAGGAGAAAGACACTGAGGAGTAGACTACATGGAAGGTAAGTATGACTTGTATATGCTTATTTTGACTTTTAATTTTCAGTTCAGGTTTTCTTTAAGGGCTATTATGGAAGGTACTGTACCACTATCAGCAGTGTGCACACCTGTGTCCAACAGTTAAAGTCAGTGCACTGGACAGTCAGTAGACACACAGAACTGCAATATAACAATAGCATGAAAACCAACGTACTAGCCCTCATAAGGGCTCTTCGGTGTTCAGGACGCTGTACTAGCAGCAAGAGAACTCCACTGGGGACACAGAACAAATGCCTACCTAATGCTTTCCCTGTCAGCAGCACAGCTCTCTCCCTTCACTCCTTCGCAGCAGCCACAGACGGAGTGTAAAATGGCTGCCATGCTGGTGTTTTTATAGGGGGTGGTCCAGGAGGGAGGGATAGCTGATTGGCTGCATGTGCCTGCTCACTCTGGGGTGACGGGGTCAAAGTTTGGCTCCAGGATGATGTATAGGGGCGGGGCAAACGCGCCATATGTTTGCCTGCCAACGTGAACATGCGTTGTTCACCAGGAACTGTCCGCCGGTGAACAGATCATGCCATTCCTAATGATTATCAATACAATTGCAAAGGAAACGGGAGAAACACGATTTAATCACAAGAGTGATTAAAATGTGGAACGTATTGCCACAGGAAGTAGTTATGGCAAATTCTATATCTGTGTATTAAGGGGTATTATAATTACTAGGTAATTCCCGGTGGTGTTAATCCAGGAATTTTATCTGATTGCCACCTAGAGTCGGGAAGGATTTTTTTCCCTTTTGGGGCTAAATGCACCATGCCTTGTAAGGGTTTTTTGCCTTACTCTGGATCAACAGGGATATGTGAGGGTGCAGGTTAGTGTTGTAGTTTATTTTCTGGTTGAACTCTATGGACGTATGTCTTTTTTCAACCCAAATAACTATGATTATTATCGCTTAGGTCATCAATAATTGACATTGGGGACCGCTCTACAGCCATGCCAATCTCTGCCCCTCACTATTGCAGTCTTGCAACCACTTTTCTCTATTTTACCTATGCTATCACCCCTTGTTCCCTGGATGTCTGATATCATTTAAACACCAAAAATGACAAGTGAGTAAGCAACTTGGATTGTATACAGCTTATATTTAGAAACCATTCCTGTGTCTTTCATGTCTAAATTTAATTGCCTAAAACTGCAGGGCAGCTTGCTACAGTCCCAGCCAGATCAGATATCTTTTAATCTTTGTATTTTGATTACATTTTGGCACTAATTACTTGTTTTTGTTACCAAACCTGCAGACACTGATTTTCATTTGTCGGATGTTAGTTTTCGTTTCTCTCTTACCGTAACCGCATCAATAACAGTTTGAAATCACAGAAGACAAAAAAAATGAAGGGATATGCTAAGAAGACGATATCTGAAAAGCTTTGTGTGATTACAGTATACTTATTTAAAATGCAAATACAAGGACTGCACCCAAAGTGGAATTTCAGGTAGAGAATCAAATACCGTTATATGTGCAGAGATAAAGGGTAGTCCCCAGTTAATGAATGAGATAGGGGCTATAGATTCGTTCTTAACCTGATTCTTTCCATAAGTTGAAACACTGTGCCATCCCCTGTACATCCTCTATGCCCCTTTGTGCTTCCAGTCTCCTCCTCTGTGTTACCTCTGTTCCCTCGGATCCCTCTCTCTCCCCTCACTGTGTCACCTCTGTCCCGTGTGCCTTTAGTGTACTGCAGCAAAATGTAATTTTACCGGTTTAAAAAAAGTTTATTACACGGCGGTTAAACTTATGATGAGATGGTATTATACACCTCTCCGCCTTAATCGTATATATCCAGAATGTTCTTCTCTATGTTTTAGAGGATGCGGTGCATTAGGCACTCTCTCACATATTTTTTGGAGTTGCCCTACCGCAATAAGTTTCTGGAATGACTGGCAACTTTTATTTTTTGAAGTTTCAGGGGTCCATCCCCATTTCTCGGCGACTATGTGCCTTTTACACGGCCAAAATTCATCAATACCCAAACAATTTTTAAGATTTTACTATTATATGCTGTTGGCAGGTCATTGGTCCATTGCTCTCAATTGGAAAACTCCAGGATTAAGCATCCGTTTGGTAGAGGATAGATTGGACACTATTATGCTAACTGATAGACTATATTACATGAGTTTGGAAAATTCAGACAAATTTCAAAGCATATGGGGCATTTGAATGGATTTTAGGAGGCTGCATCTTTCTTAATCTTTCACATTTGTTTCATCCCCAGATGGACATTATTATCATAATATGTATAAATTCTATGATGTTTGACTCTCAACCTGGGTCTGCTATTACCATATTCCTATGTATTGATGCCTGTGGCACTTGTTGTCAAATGTTCTTATAACATGTCTGAAAAAAGAAGAAGAACCGAGAGCCCAATATGGTGTAGTATGTTGAGGCAATTGGATAATGGAACGAGTATAAATTAGATACTCACAAAGCAGTGTTACCTCCAGGCAACCACTGTATAAGCAGGTGAGGAGATTAACCTGTCCTCACTCAGGATTAAGAAGTCGCTCTCTGTAGACTGGAAAACAAGAAGGGGAATCCCCCTCCACCAAGGGTGGATATAAGACGTGTTTATATTTGAGAACAGAGGCGCCAAAAGAATAAAACCAGTATTTAAAAGTTTTAAAAAATTGCGTGGGAGGCAGTGGTGGACTTACCTCACGCAAGCAGACACAACAACTGTGTATTCAAACAAAGGGAATATTTATTGGTATACTCCAAAGGTAGATAAATCATGCGGTCCTTAAGTGGTTTTAATAAAAGTAGAGTTAAAGCTACCTTTGGAGTATACCAATAAATATTTCCTTTGTTTGAATACACAGTTGTTGTATCTGCTTGCGTGAGGTAAGTCCACCACTGCCTCCCACGCAATTTTTTAAAACTTTTAAATACTGGTTTTATTCTTTTGGCGCCTCTGTTCTCAAATATAAACACGTCTTATAACATGTCTGTTCACTTGAATTTTTGACATGATCAATAAAAAACGTTGAATAGTAAAAAAAAAAAAAGTTTATTAAACTGAATTTCTCAAAAACTAGAAGGTTTAAAAAAAATCACTAGTTCCAACACAATCAAATTTTACCATTTCAGGCCATTAATATTGGAGGGTTGTTTAGAAGTCAGGTACTACCTGTAGTTAAATTCCCCAACAGCAATAGTGTATGAATTTAAATATTTAATTATCTTAGCAAGTACCACTCTTGACAACTTGATTACATTGTCTTTAGCTGCTACATTCTAAAAACAAACATCCAGCTCTGTGGGTGAGCAGAGCTTACTGAGTACTGTGAATGAGCTGGACTGAGATCCTGATTACTCCAAGGTCCAGGAAGTCAAGTAAGAGATAGGAGAGGTAAGTACGTAATGAGGCAAGACAAGCAAAAAATAAGCATATCCGGGTATCCAGGCAAGGTTCAGGAAGCGGCAAAATGTTTTTAGATTGTAGTGTCCAGGAAGTACTGATAGGTAGATTGTAGCATCCTGCAGGTAGTGATGGGTAGATTTTAGTGTCCTGACTCCTGCAGGTAGTAATGGCTGGATTATGGTGTCCGACAGGTGGTGATGGGTAGATTGTAGCTAGTTCCTGCAGATTGTGATGGCTAGATAGTAGTTTCCTGCAGCTACTCATGGGTAGATCATTCATATGTTCAAGAGACCATTGATTCTCCCACTACGAAGCAGAGCGTTACCCAGGTGTGGGCTCTAAGTGACCACAGGTTTTCACCAGAACACCCCGCAAGGGACTGAGGTTTTTACTGCCTAGTGCCCACCAGGTCACACCTAGGATAACTGCAACTAGTAATTAGAAAAATGGTGACACACCAGTGACAAGACACCAAGATCCAGAAAGTAGACTCAAGCAAGAGGTAGGAGAGGTAAGTACCTAATAAGGAAAGGTAGGCAACTAATAGGCATATCCGGTATCCAGGAAAAGGTTTAGGGCAGGTGGCTAACAGCCGTATTCGGTATCCAGACAAAATTTCAAGGGCAGGTGGCTAACAGGCATATCTGGCATCCAGGCAAAGGTTCAGTGAAGGTAGTGATGGGAAGATTGTAAATTCCTGCAGGTAGTGATGGGTAGATCATTGTTATGGGTAGATCATTGATTCTCCCACTTCTGAGTGGAGCGTTACCCAGGTGTGGGATCTAAGTGACCACGGGTTTTCAGCAGAGCACCCCGCAAGGGATGCCGGTCTTTGCTGACTAGTGCCCACCAGGTCACACCTAGGATAACTCCGACTAGTAGTTAGAAGAACGGTGACACCCCAGTGAGGAGACTCCAAGCTCCAGGAAGTACACTTGAGTAAGAGGCAGAACAGGTAAGAACCTAATGAGGCAAGGCAGGGAACTAATAGGCATATCCGGTATCTAGGTAAAGTTTCAGGGCAGATGGTTAACAGGCATATGCGATATCCAGACAAAAGTTCTGGGCAGGTGGCTAACAGACATATCGATATCAGGGCAGTGGTTCAGGGCAGGTGTCTAAAAGGCATATTCGGTATCAAGGCAAAGGTTCACGACAATTGGCTACAAGGCATCTCTGGTACAAGGGCAGCACAGGCGGCTAAGAGGCATATCCAGTATCCAGGCAAGGTTCAGGGCAGGTGGCTCGCTTCATAACTCCCTATAACTCCAACTGGGAAAAGATCCATGAGATACTCGCCAGACACTAACCAATCGTAGAAAATGACCCCACTTTAAATAAAATTGTGGGGAATCGTCCATTGCTAGTAGCCAAACAAGCTCCAAATTTAAGGGATGCACTGGTCCACTCACAATACATCCCCACGGAAAAAACAACCTGGTTGGGAAAGAGTAGGACTAGGGGAATGTTCAAATGTGGTAAGTGTGTAGCGTGTGACAGAGTGGTGCCTTCTAAAACATTTACTGATGCCCAGGGCAAGAAACACTGGACAATAAAGATCTTTATAAATTGTGACACAGAGTGGGTCATTTATCGTTTAGAATGTCCATGCAACAAAATATATGTGGGAATGACAACAAGAAAGCTCAAGTAATGGAACATGTGTCAAACATAAAAAGTGGATTGCAGGAGAATGGACAATATAAGAGCTCAGTAGCACTTTTGTCAGGAACATGATGGAGACTCCGATGGCTTAAAGGTGATGGGCATAAGTCATATCCAGGCAAATAGGAGAGGGGGAGATCGGTTGAAAACCTTAATGCAGCAAGAAAGTCGATGGATTTATTTACTTGGGTCTATGAGCTCTGAAGGGATGAATAATGAACTAAATTATGCTTCATTCCTGGCAAAATGAAAGTTTACAATGAGAGAGGAACCAATGGGGAGAGAGAGAGAGGAGGGGGGAGAGGTGATTGTAATATCTGGACTCTCATGAATTGCCCTCACTGGTGAAAATTGTGTTAAAAACACACATATATGTAGATGGAAATAGTGTGATGGGATGGCATATACCTTGATGAGCTGCGATTATAAATGGCTGGAATATGACACACAATAGATGGATGAAAAGGTGAAAGAATGATCTGTGCAACTGTTGTCAAAGGTAAAACTGTGAATGTCAGTAGACGTGGATGTAGAATTGCAAGAACATGCCACTTTTTCCTGTTAAGTATACCACTGTGGATGCATAACAATGATGGTCGTCATAGCGATGGTAGATATGGGCGGAAGTAAGAAGGCGGAGGAGCCTCGTTGCCCTTAGAATGCATCAGAGATAAAAGCGCAGTTCGGCCAATCATAACCGGCGCACATCCTGACGAAGCTCGCAAGGGGGCGGGCGCAACACGTAGGTGGGCGGGTTCAAGTCCCGTAGCCGGAACTCCGAGTGTGGCTGCAGCCAGATAGCGTGCAATTGGAGTGTATGGAAATACATATATCCAGGCACATCGCCTCTAGTTAGGACATTAAATAAATTATTAGGGAAAGGGAGGTGCTGAAGGGGGTGTGGCTAGAAAACAGCAAAAATCTATTAACCCTTCGCACACTCACATGCATATGTTCAAACAAATGCATTCACAGATTCACTCATCCAGGCACAACTGTTATCCCTACAGCTAAATTAAAAGCCAGGGTTTTAGTTCACAGAAGAATGCATTCTTATGCTTAGTCACCTATACTGCGCAGAAGTACCCAGGTAAACATAGGTGTCCTAACTCTGGCCCTGTAACATGCATAGTGCAGACATGCAAACACATTCATTGCATCAAACCTATCAATGGATTAGGAGCACACATCCTAACTTCCTCTCCTGGGAAAGACGGTGCATCTTACCAATCGCACAAGGGAGCTAACGTTATGTGTCCATGTGCACCATGCGCATACACCAGCATAAGCTGTGTGCATGCTGACAAATACATACAGGGGGAGGAGGGAGTGCACTGAATTGGACCCTAGCCACAGGGGTCAGTAGTAAAATGGAAATACATATATCCAGGCACATCGCCTCTAGTTAGGACATTAAATAAATTATTAGGGAAAGGGAGGTGCTGAAGGGGGTTTGGCTAGAAAACAGCAAAAATCTATTAACCCTTCGCACACTCACATGCAAATGTTCAAACAAATGCATTCACAGATTCACTCATCCAGGCACAACTGTTATCCCTACAGCTAAATTAAAATCCAGGGTTTTAGTTCACAGAAGAATGCATTCTTATGCTTAGTCACCTATACTGCGCAGAAGTACCCAGGTAAACATAGGTGTCCTAACTCTGGCCCTGTAACATGCATAGTGCAGACATGCAAACACATTCATTGCATCAAACCTATCAATGGATTAGGAGCACACATCCTAACTTCCTCTCCTGGGAAAGACGGTGCATCTTACCAATCGCACAAGGGAGCTAACGTTATGTGTCCATGTGCACCATGCGCATACACCAGCATAAGCTGTGTGCATGCTGACAAATACATACAGGGGGAGGAGGGAGTGCACTGAATTGGACCCTAGCCACAGGGGTCAGTAGTAAAATGGAAATACATATATCCAGGCACATCGCCTCTAGTTAGGACATTAAATAAATTATTAGGGAAAGGGAGGTGCTGAAGGGGGTTTGGCTAGAAAACAGCAAAAATCTATTAACCCTTCGCACACTCACATGCAAATGTTCAAACAAATGCATTCACAGATTCACTCATCCAGGCACAACTGTTATCCCTACAGCTAAATTAAAATCCAGGGTTTTAGTTCACAGAAGAATGCATTCTTATGCTTAGTCACCTATACTGCGCAGAAGTACCCAGGTAAACATAGGTGTCCTAACTCTGGCCCTGTAACATGCATAGTGCAGACATGCAAACACATTCATTGCATCAAACCTATCAATGGATTAGGAGCACACATCCTAACTTCCTCTTCTGGGAAAGACGGTGCATCTTACCAATCGCACAAGGGAGCTAACGTTATGTGTCCATGTGCACCATGCGCATACACCAGCATAAGCTGTGTGCATGCTGACAAATACATACAGGGGGAGGAGGGAGTGCACTGAATTGGACCCTAGCCACAGGGGTCAGTAGTAAAATGGAAATACATATATCCAGGCACATCGCCTCTAGTTAGGACATTAAATAAATTATTAGGGAAAGGGAGGTGCTGAAGGGGGTGTGGCTAGAAAACAGCAAAAATCTATTAACCCTTCGCACACTCACATGCAAATGTTCAAACAAATGCATTCACAGATTCACTCATCCAGGCACAACTGTTATCCCTACAGCTAAATTAAAAGCCAGGGTTTTAGTTCACAGAAGAATGCATTCTTATGCTTAGTCACCTATACTGCGCAGAAGTACCCAGGTAAACATAGGTGTCCTAACTCTGGCCCTGTAACATGCATAGTGCAGACATGCAAACACATTCATTGCATCAAACCTATCAATGGATTAGGAGCACACATCCTAACTTCCTCTCCTGGGAAAGACGGTGCATCTTACCAATCGCACAAGGGAGCTAACGTTATGTGTCCATGTGCACCATGCGCATACACCAGCATAAGCTGTGTGCATGCTGACAAATACATACAGGGGGAGGAGGGAGTGCACTGAATTGGACCCTAGCCACAGGGGTCAGTAGTAAAATGGAAATACATATATCCAGGCACATCGCCTCTAGTTAGGACATTGAATAAATTATTAGGGAAAGGGAGGTGCTGAAGGGGGTGTGGCTAGAAAACAGCAAAAATCTATTAACCCTTCGCACACTCACATGCAAATGTTCAAACAAATGCATTCACAGATTCACTCATCCAGGCACAACTGTTATCCCTACAGCTAAATTAAAAGCCAGGGTTTTAGTTCACAGAAGAATGCATTCTTATGCTTAGTCACCTATACTGCGCAGAAGTACCCAGGTAAACATAGGTGTCCTAACTCTGGCCCTGTAACATGCATAGTGCAGACATGCAAACACATTCATTGCATCAAACCTATCAATGGATTAGGAGCACACATCCTAACTTCCTCTCCTGGGAAAGACGGTGCATCTTACCAATCGCACAAGGGAGCTAACGTTATGTGTCCATGTGCACCATGCGCATACACCAGCATAAGCTGTGTGCATGCTGACAAATACATACAGGGGGAGGAGGGAGTGCACTGAATTGGACCCTAGCCACAGGGGTCAGTAGTAAAATGGAAATACATATATCCAGGCACATCGCCTCTAGTTAGGACATTAAATAAATTATTAGGGAAAGGGAGGTGCTGAAGGGGGTGTGGCTAGAAAACAGCAAAAATCTATTAACCCTTCGCACACTCACATGCAAATGTTCAAACAAATGCATTCACAGATTCACTCATCCAGGCACAACTGTTATCCCTACAGCTAAATTAAAAGCCAGGGTTTTAGTTCACAGAAGAATGCATTCTTATGCTTAGTCACCTATACTGCGCAGAAGTACCCAGGTAAACATAGGTGTCCTAACTCTGGCCCTGTAACATGCATAGTGCAGACATGCAAACACATTCATTGCATCAAACCTATCAATGGATTAGGAGCACACATCCTAACTTCCTCTCCTGGGAAAGACGGTGCATCTTACCAATCGCACAAGGGAGCTAACGTTATGTGTCCATGTGCACCATGCGCATACACCAGCATAAGCTGTGTGCATGCTGACAAATACATACAGGGGGAGGAGGGAGTGCACTGAATTGGACCCTAGCCACAGGGGTCAGTAGTAAAATGGAAATACATATATCCAGGCACATCGCCTCTAGTTAGGACATTAAATAAATTATTAGGGAAAGGGAGGTGCTGAAGGGGGTGTGGCTAGAAAACAGCAAAAATCTATTAACCCTTCGCACACTCACATGCAAATGTTCAAACAAATGCATTCACAGATTCACTCATCCAGGCACAACTGTTATCCCTACAGCTAAATTAAAAGCCAGGGTTTTAGTTCACAGAAGAATGCATTCTTATGCTTAGTCACCTATACTGCGCAGAAGTACCCAGGTAAACATAGGTGTCCTAACTCTGGCCCTGTAACATGCATAGTGCAGACATGCAAACACATTCATTGCATCAAACCTATCAATGGATTAGGAGCACACATCCTAACTTCCTCTCCTGGGAAAGACGGTGCATCTTACCAATCGCACAAGGGAGCTAACGTTATGTGTCCATGTGCACCATGCGCATACACCAGCATAAGCTGTGTGCATGCTGACAAATACATACAGGGGGAGGAGGGAGTGCACTGAATTGGACCCTAGCCACAGGGGTCAGTAGTAAAATGGAAATACATATATCCAGGCACATCGCCTCTAGTTAGGACATTAAATAAATTATTAGGGAAAGGGAGGTGCTGAAGGGGGTGTGGCTAGAAAACAGCAAAAATCTATTAACCCTTCGCACACTCACATGCAAATGTTCAAACAAATGCATTCACAGATTCACTCATCCAGGCACAACTGTTATCCCTACAGCTAAATTAAAAGCCAGGGTTTTAGTTCACAGAATGCATTCTTATGCTTAGTCACCTATACTGCGCAGAAGTACCCAGGTAAACATAGGTGTCCTAACTCTGGCCCTGTAACATGCATAGTGCAGACATGCAAACACATTCATTGCATCAAACCTATCAATGGATTAGGAGCACACATCCTAACTTCCTCTCCTGGGAAAGACGGTGCATCTTACCAATCGCACAAGGGAGCTAACGTTATGTGTCCATGTGCACCATGCGCATACACCAGCATAAGCTGTGTGCATGCTGACAAATACATACAGGGGGAGGAGGGAGTGCACTGAATTGGACCCTAGCCACAGGGGTCAGTAGTAAAATGGAAATACATATATCCAGGCACATCGCCTCTAGTTAGGACATTAAATAAATTATTAGGGAAAGGGAGGTGCTGAAGGGGGTGTGGCTAGAAAACAGCAAAAATCTATTAACCCTTCGCACACTCACATGCAAATGTTCAAACAAATGCATTCACAGATTCACTCATCCAGGCACAACTGTTATCCCTACAGCTAAATTAAAAGCCAGGGTTTTAGTTCACAGAAGAATGCATTCTTATGCTTAGTCACCTATACTGCGCAGAAGTACCCAGGTAAACATAGGTGTCCTAACTCTGGCCCTGTAACATGCATAGTGCAGACATGCAAACACATTCATTGCATCAAACCTATCAATGGATTAGGAGCACACATCCTAACTTCCTCTCCTGGGAAAGACGGTGCATCTTACCAATCGCACAAGGGAGCTAACGTTATGTGTCCATGTGCACCATGCGCATACACCAGCATAAGCTGTGTGCATGCTGACAAATACATACAGGGGGAGGAGGGAGTGCACTGAATTGGACCCTAGCCACAGGGGTCAGTAGTAAAATGGAAATACATATATCCAGGCACATCGCCTCTAGTTAGGACATTAAATAAATTATTAGGGAAAGGGAGGTGCTGAAGGGGGTGTGGCTAGAAAACAGCAAAAATCTATTAACCCTTCGCACACTCACATGCAAATGTTCAAACAAATGCATTCACAGATTCACTCATCCAGGCACAACTGTTATCCCTACAGCTAAATTAAAAGCCAGGGTTTTAGTTCACAGAAGAATGCATTCTTATGCTTAGTCACCTATACTGCGCAGAAGTACCCAGGTAAACATAGGTGTCCTAACTCTGGCCCTGTAACATGCATAGTGCAGACATGCAAACACATTCATTGCATCAAACCTATCAATGGATTAGGAGCACACATCCTAACTTCCTCTCCTGGGAAAGACGGTGCATCTTACCAATCGCACAAGGGAGCTAACGTTATGTGTCCATGTGCACCATGCGCATACACCAGCATAAGCTGTGTGCATGCTGACAAATACATACAGGGGGAGGAGGGAGTGCACTGAATTGGACCCTAGCCACAGGGGTCAGTAGTAAAATGGAAATACATATATCCAGGCACATCGCCTCTAGTTAGGACATTAAATAAATTATTAGGGAAAGGGAGGTGCTGAAGGGGGTGTGGCTAAAAAACAGCAAAAATCTATTAACCCTTCGCACACTCACATGCAAATGTTCAAACAAATGCATTCACAGATTCACTCATCCAGGCACAACTGTTATCCCTACAGCTAAATTAAAAGCCAGGGTTTTAGTTCACAGAAGAATGCATTATTATGCTTAGTCACCTATACTGCGCAGAAGTACCCAGGTAAACATAGGTGTCCTAACTCTGGCCCTGTAACATGCATAGTGCAGACATGCAAACACATTCATTGCATCAAACCTATCAATGGATTAGGAGCACACATCCTAACTTCCTCTTCTGGGAAAGACGGTGCATCTTACCAATCGCACAAGGGAGCTAACGTTATGTGTCCATGTGCACCATGCGCATACACCAGCATAAGCTGTGTGCATGCTGACAAATACATACAGGGGGAGGAGGGAGTGCACTGAATTGGACCCTAGCCACAGGGGTCAGTAGTAAAATGGAAATACATATATCCAGGCACATCGCCTCTAGTTAGGACATTAAATAAATTATTAGGGAAAGGGAGGTGCTGAAGGGGGTGTGGCTAGAAAACAGCAAAAATCTATTAACCCTTCGCACACTCACATGCAAATGTTCAAACAAATGCATTCACAGATTCACTCATCCAGGCACAACTGTTATCCCTACAGCTAAATTAAAAGCCAGGGTTTTAGTTCACAGAAGAATGCATTCTTATGCTTAGTCACCTATACTGCGCAGAAGTACCCAGGTAAACATAGGTGTCCTAACTCTGGCCCTGTAACATGCATAGTGCAGACATGCAAACACATTCATTGCATCAAACCTATCAATGGATTAGGAGCACACATCCTAACTTCCTCTCCTGGGAAAGACGGTGCATCTTACCAATCGCACAAGGGAGCTAACGTTATGTGTCCATGTGCACCATGCGCATACACCAGCATAAGCTGTGTGCATGCTGACAAATACATACAGGGGGAGGAGGGAGTGCACTGAATTGGACCCTAGCCACAGGGGTCAGTAGTAAAATGGAAATACATATATCCAGGCACATCGCCTCTAGTTAGGACATTAAATAAATTATTAGGGAAAGGGAGGTGCTGAAGGGGGTGTGGCTAGAAAACAGCAAAAATCTATTAACCCTTCGCACACTCACATGCAAATGTTCAAACAAATGCATTCACAGATTCACTCATCCAGGCACAACTGTTATCCCTACAGCTAAATTAAAAGCCAGGGTTTTAGTTCACAGAAGAATGCATTCTTATGCTTAGTCACCTATACTGCGCAGAAGTACCCAGGTAAACATAGGTGTCCTAACTCTGGCCCTGTAACATGCATAGTGCAGACATGCAAACACATTCATTGCATCAAACCTATCAATGGATTAGGAGCACACATCCTAACTTCCTCTCCTGGGAAAGACGGTGCATCTTACCAATCGCACAAGGGAGCTAACGTTATGTGTCCATGTGCACCATGCGCATACACCAGCATAAGCTGTGTGCATGCTGACAAATACATACAGGGGGAGGAGGGAGTGCACTGAATTGGACCCTAGCCACAGGGGTCAGTAGTAAAATGGAAATACATATATCCAGGCACATCGCCTCTAGTTAGGACATTAAATAAATTATTAGGGAAAGGGAGGTGCTGAAGGGGGTGTGGCTAGAAAACAGCAAAAATCTATTAACCCTTCGCACACTCACATGCAAATGTTCAAACAAATGCATTAACAGATTCACTCATCCAGGCACAACTGTTATCCCTACAGCTAAATTAAAAGCCAGGGTTTTAGTTCACAGAAGAATGCATTCTTATGCTTAGTCACCTATACTGCGCAGAAGTACCCAGGTAAACATAGGTGTCCTAACTCTGGCCCTGTAACATGCATAGTGCAGACATGCAAACACATTCATTGCATCAAACCTATCAATGGATTAGGAGCACACATCCTAACTTCCTCTCCTGGGAAAGACGGTGCATCTTACCAATCGCACAAGGGAGCTAACGTTATGTGTCCATGTGCACCATGCGCATACACCAGCATAAGCTGTGTGCATGCTGACAAATACATACAGGGGGAGGAGGGAGTGCACTGAATTGGACCCTAGCCACAGGGGTCAGTAGTAAAATGGAAATACATATATCCAGGCACATCGCCTCTAGTTAGGACATTAAATAAATTATTAGGGAAAGGGAGGTGCTGAAGGGGGTGTGGCTAGAAAACAGCAAAAATCTATTAACCCTTCGCACACTCACATGCAAATGTTCAAACAAATGCATTCACAGATTCACTCATCCAGGCACAACTGTTATCCCTACAGCTAAATTAAAAGCCAGGGTTTTAGTTCACAGAAGAATGCATTCTTATGCTTAGTCACCTATACTGCGCAGAAGTACCCAGGTAAACATAGGTGTCCTAACTCTGGCCCTGTAACATGCATAGTGCAGACATGCAAACACATTCATTGCATCAAACCTATCAATGGATTAGGAGCACACATCCTAACTTCCTCTCCTGGGAAAGACGGTGCATCTTACCAATCGCACAAGGGAGCTAACGTTATGTGTCCATGTGCACCATGCGCATACACCAGCATAAGCTGTGTGCATGCTGACAAATACATACAGGGGGAGGAGGGAGTGCACTGAATTGGACCCTAGCCACAGGGGTCAGTAGTAAAATGGAAATACATATATCCAGGCACATCGCCTCTAGTTAGGACATTAAATAAATTATTAGGGAAAGGGAGGTGCTGAAGGGGGTGTGGCTAGAAAACAGCAAAAATCTATTAACCCTTCGCACACTCACATGCAAATGTTCAAACAAATGCATTCACAGATTCACTCATCCAGGCACAACTGTTATCCCTACAGCTAAATTAAAAGTCAGGGTTTTAGTTCACAGAAGAATGCATTCTTATGCTTAGTCACCTATACTGCGCAGAAGTACCCAGGTAAACATAGGTGTCCTAACTCTGGCCCTGTAACATGCATAGTGCAGACATGCAAACACATTCATTGCATCAAACCTATCAATGGATTAGGAGCACACATCCTAACTTCCTCTCCTGGGAAAGACGGTGCATCTTACCAATCGCACAAGGGAGCTAACGTTATGTGTCCATGTGCACCATGCGCATACACCAGCATAAGCTGTGTGCATGCTGACAAATACATACAGGGG
The DNA here is from genome assembly GCF_040937935.1 of Hyperolius riggenbachi. NCBI lineage: Eukaryota > Metazoa > Chordata > Amphibia > Anura > Hyperoliidae > Hyperolius > Hyperolius riggenbachi. The sequence goes on from NC_090651.1 coordinate 245,614,280, forward strand.
GAGGAGGGAGTGCACTGAATTGGACCCTAGCCACAGGGGTCAGTAGTAAAATGGAAATACATATATCCAGGCACATCGCCTCTAGTTAGGACATTAAATAAATTATTAGGGAAAGGGAGGTGCTGAAGGGGGTGTGGCTAGAAAACAGCAAAAATCTATTAACCCTTCGCACACTCACATGCAAATGTTCAAACAAATGCATTCACAGATTCACTCATCCAGGCACAACTGTTATCCCTACAGCTAAATTAAAAGCCAGGGTTTTAGTTCACAGAAGAATGCATTCTTATGCTTAGTCACCTATACTGCGCAGAAGTACCCAGGTAAACATAGGTGTCCTAACTCTGGCCCTGTAACATGCATAGTGCAGACATGCAAACACATTCATTGCATCAAACCTATCAATGGATTAGGAGCACACATCCTAACTTCCTCTCCTGGGAAAGACGGTGCATCTTACCAATCGCACAAGGGAGCTAACGTTATGTGTCCATGTGCACCATGCGCATACACCAGCATAAGCTGTGTGCATGCTGACAAATACATACAGGGGGAGGAGGGAGTGCACTGAATTGGACCCTAGCCACAGGGGTCAGTAGTAAAATGGAAATACATATATCCAGGCACATCGCCTCTAGTTAGGACATTAAATAAATTATTAGGGAAAGGGAGGTGCTGAAGGGGGTGTGGCTAGAAAACAGCAAAAATGTATTAACCCTTCGCACACTCACATGCAAATGTTCAAACAAATGCATTCACAGATTCACTCATCCAGGCACAACTGTTATCCCTACAGCTAAATTAAAAGCCAGGGTTTTAGTTCACAGAAGAATGCATTCTTATGCTTAGTCACCTATACTGCGCAGAAGTACCCAGGTAAACATAGGTGTCCTAACTCTGGCCCTGTAACATGCATAGTGCAGACATGCAAACACATTCATTGCATCAAACCTATCAATGGATTAGGAGCACACATCCTAACTTCCTCTCCTGGGAAAGACGGTGCATCTTACCAATCGCACAAGGGAGCTAACGTTATGTGTCCATGTGCACCATGCGCATACACCAGCATAAGCTGTGTGCATGCTGACAAATACATACAGGGGGAGGAGGGAGTGCACTGAATTGGACCCTAGCCACAGGGGTCAGTAGTAAAATGGAAATACATATATCCAGGCACATCGCCTCTAGTTAGGACATTAAATAAATTATTAGGGAAAGGGAGGTGCTGAAGGGGGTGTGGCTAGAAAACAGCAAAAATCTATTAACCCTTCGCACACTCACATGCAAATGTTCAAACAAATGCATTCACAGATTCACTCATCCAGGCACAACTGTTATCCCTACAGCTAAATTAAAAGCCAGGGTTTTAGTTCACAGAAGAATGCATTCTTATGCTTAGTCACCTATACTGCGCAGAAGTACCCAGGTAAACATAGGTGTCCTAACTCTGGCCCTGTAACATGCATAGTGCAGACATGCAAACACATTCATTGCATCAAACCTATCAATGGATTAGGAGCACACATCCTAACTTCCTCTCCTGGGAAAGACGGTGCATCTTACCAATCGCACAAGGGAGCTAACGTTATGTGTCCATGTGCACCATGCGCATACACCAGCATAAGCTGTGTGCATGCTGACAAATACATACAGGGGGAGGAGGGAGTGCACTGAATTGGACCCTAGCCACAGGGGTCAGTAGTAAAATGGAAATACATATATCCAGGCACATCGCCTCTAGTTAGGACATTAAATAAATTATTAGGGAAAGGGAGGTGCTGAAGGGGGTGTGGCTAGAAAACAGCAAAAATCTATTAACCCTTCGCACACTCACATGCAAATGTTCAAACAAATGCATTCACAGATTCACTCATCCAGGCACAACTGTTATCCCTACAGCTAAATTAAAAGCCAGGGTTTTAGTTCACAGAAGAATGCATTCTTATGCTTAGTCACCTATACTGCGCAGAAGTACCCAGGTAAACATAGGTGTCCTAACTCTGGCCCTGTAACATGCATAGTGCAGACCTTGTGCGATTGGTAAGATGCACCGTCTTTCCCAGGAGAGGAAGTTAGGATGTGTGCTCCTAATCCATTGATAGGTTTGATGCAATGAATGTGTTTGCATGTCTGCACTATGCATGTTACAGGGCCAGAGTTAGGACACCTATGTTTACCTGGGTACTTCTGCGCAGTATAGGTGACTAAGCATAAGAATGCATTCTTCTGTGAACTAAAACCCTGGCTTTTAATTTAGCTGTAGGGATAACAGTTGTGCCTGGATGAGTGAATCTGTAAATGCATTTGTTTGAACATTTGCATGTGAGTGTGCGAAGGGTTAATAGATTTTTGCTGTTTTCTAGCCACACCCCCTTCGGCACCTCCCTTTCCCTAATAATTTATTTAATGTCCTAACTAGAGGCGATGTGCCTGGATATATGTATTTCCATTTTACTACTGACCCCTGTGGCTAGGGTCCAATTCAGTGCACTCCCTCCTCCCCCTGTATGTATTTGTCAGCATGCACACAGCTTATGCTGGTGTATGCGCATGGTGCACATGGACACATAACGTTAGCTCCCTTGTGCGATTGGTAAGATGCACCGTCTTTCCCAGGAGAGGAAGTTAGGATGTGTGCTCCTAATCCATTGATAGGTTTGATGCAATGAATGTGTTTGCATGTCTGCACTATGCATGTTACAGGGCCAGAGTTAGGACACCTATGTTTACCTAGGTACTTCTGCGCAGTATAGGTGACTAAGCATAAGAATGCATTCTTCTGTGAACTAAAACCCTGGCTTTTAATTTAGCTGTAGGGATAACAGTTGTGCCTGGATGAGTGAATCTGTGAATGCATTTGTTTGAACATTTGCATGTGAGTGTGCGAAGGGTTAATAGATTTTTGCTGTTTTCTAGCCACACCCCCTTCAGCACCTCCCTTTCCCTAATAATTTATTTAATGTCCTAACTAGAGGCGATGTGCCTGGATATATGTATTTCCATTTTACTACTGACCCCTGTGGCTAGGGTCCAATTCAGTGCACTCCCTCCTCCCCCTGTATGTATTTGTCAGCATGCACACAGCTTATGCTGGTGTATGCGCATGGTGCACATGGACACATAACGTTAGCTCCCTTGTGCGATTGGTAAGATGCACCGTCTTTCCCAGGAGAGGAAGTTAGGATGTGTGCTCCTAATCCATTGATAGGTTTGATGCAATGAATGTGTTTGCATGTCTGCACTATGCATGTTACAGGGCCAGAGTTAGGACACCTATGTTTACCTGGGTACTTCTGCGCAGTATAGGTGACTAAGCATAAGAATGCATTCTTCTGTGAACTAAAACCCTGGCTTTTAATTTAGCTGTAGGGATAACAGTTGTGCCTGGATGAGTGAATCTGTGAATGCATTTGTTTGAACATTTGCACGTGAGTGTGCGAAGGGTTAATAGATTTTTGCAATTGGAGTGTATGTCTCCACATACTGAGCCGGGCTGTCGGAGCTCCTCGTCTGTGTACACATTGACAGGGTGGGTTGAGCCGGCGATAGGGCCTGACGGCAGAAGTACGGTCGACTGAAGGCTGATCTGTCAGCATGAGAGGAGCGGACCATTCAAGCCAGCATATCTTATTGTGACAGCAGAAGTGGTGAGATCGCTCCAGACTTACACCATCACACGCAGCTTGCAAACCACTTGTGAAATCACCTTTTCAAATTGCCTCATATACAGCTGAATACCCTCTCTCCATCTCTCTTAAGACCACAGTACAATTGGTACCGGTACCAGTAGGGAGATGTGAATAGGGTGGTATGTATGGGCAATGTGAGAGTTTGTGTGAGTTCCATTACGGCTATTTTAATTGTTTTTATTGGTCTGGTCTGTGTATGGCACAATTTTTTCATTAAAGCCTATTTATAACTTTTAAACAATACCTATGAGCAACTGGCCTATTATTTTTTTTTCCTCTATTTGTACACTATATTCCATATAGGTGTTGCTCCCTCTAAAACTCTTGAGGTGTGGGTAGTGACAATTAAGTTGGTTGGTCGAGTCAGGCATTTTTTTCGTATACATATCAGGGCAGGTGGCTAACAGGCGTATCCGGTATCCATACAAAGTTCAGGACAGATGGCTAACAGAGGTATCAGATGGCTAACAGTTCTGACGAAGGCGTGAACACGCCGAAACGCGTCTTGACGATACCTGCACACAGTCACCTCGGAGAGCGACCTGATGTCCACACACCATCTGGACCCACGCTGCTGCTGGCCACTGCAGCCCCAGGTTTCACTCCTTTGAGGGGATGGTTTCATTTCAGGCTATGTGCCTCATTGAATGCTTGTCATTTGCACATATCTAGTAAGTGCATTTTTGTATTTGCGCAATTTTAAATCATTAAAAGGTGTCACACTACAGAGCGCTCTTTCCGTTTTGTTGTTTTTATCTCAAAGTGATTTACTAGTGTCTGGCAAGTAGTGATGGGAAGATTGTACAGGGTGGGCCATTTACATGGATACACCTTATCTATGGATACATCCCATATACCACACCATACCATCATTTTTTTGTTCCAACAGTCTTGGAGGGATCTATCCAGTGTGGGTTAGTGTCAGACCAATAGCGGTGGTTTTATTTGTTAACTTCACCATTCACATAAAATGGTGTATTCATATAAATGGCCATATTAAGGTGTATAATGAAAACTACTCACAAAGGCGGGTTGCAGAGGGGAAACCGACTGCAAGAAGCAGGTGGAGACCATAAACCCAACTCCACTCGGGGTGGTCCAGCCGGACCTGGTGGCGGTCGCTCTCTTAGGAAAATCGACAGTTGACCCCTGTGGTGTGAACCACATGCAGTCTGTCTGAACCCCTCCAACAGGATATGTCGGGGGGTATATAAGCATAATATGGGTGAAAGAGGCACCCTGGTGTATATAGAATTCTTTAAAGAGACTCTGAAGTGAAAAAAAAATTATGATATTATGATTTGTATGTGTAGTACAGCTAAGAAATAAAACATTAAGATCAGATACATCAGTCTAATTGTTTCCAGAACAAGGAGAGTTAACAAACTCCAGTTGTTATCTCTATACAAAAAAAGTCATTAATCTCTACGACTTTCAAAGTCGTGGAGAGGGCTGTTTTCTGACTTTTATTATCTCAACTGTTCTTTAACTATTTACTTTTTCTCTGCCAGAGGAGAGGTCATTAGTTCACAGACTGCTCTGAAAGAATCATTTTGAATGCTGAGTGTTGTGTAATCTGCACATATTAGAGAATGATGCAATGTTAGAAAAAACACTATATACCTGAAAATAAAAATATGAGAATATTTTCTTTGCGGCTAATCTTCTAGTAATTATTCATAGTACACAACCAATTCATTATATCATATATTTTTTTTCGCTTCAGTGTCTCTTTAAAAAGAAATAAAAATGAAAGAAAGGGAGGTAGCTTACCTCAAATAACAAAATCTTTGTAACAACAAAATGTTTTTATTATTAAGCACAGGCAACGCGTTTCATGGGTCTAAGCCCGCTTCCTCTGGCCAATAACCGTGCCAAATGAAAAAAACTCATTAGCATAGGGAACTTCTAAGAAAAAATTTAGAATGCATGAAAGTCTAATAAATGTCATGTTACCATGCTTATGACACAAATTGTGCTGTGCGTCATAAATGACAGCATTGCACACATTGTGAACAAGCCATTACATTGTACAATTCTTAACCAGTGATGGGCTTCTGAGTAGTTACCTACTTGTAACTATTCAGAAGCAAAAAGTTAATTAGAGCACCTGTGGGGCCGGGTGAAGGAGGGTTAACTTACTCATGCTGCCGTCTGATTGAATGCGCTCCAATCGCGTCCCATGTTGAATTCAAAGTCGCGTTCTGGTCACTACCACGCTTCCTTCTTCAGCCCGGAAGGAGGAAGTGTGGTAGTGACGTGAACGCGACTTGGAACGCAACGTGGGCTGTGATTGGTGAGCATTCAAGTAGACGGTAGCATGGGTAAGTTAACCCTCCCTCACCCACCCCCTCAGGTGCTGTAATTAACTTTTTTCTTCCAAGTAGTTATGAGTAGGTAGCTACTAGGAAGCTCATCACAAAACCACAATATACAGACAGCATACAGACGGTAATTATACAGTAAGGTACCAATACTCAAGTTATTGTTTGTGCAATTACAGCACATGCAAATAATAAATTAAATGTCACTAAAATATTTGTTTTAACAATGCTATATCCCACAAGAATGTTTTTAAACATAAAAATCATAAATATACAGTGCTGCCCATAATTATTCATACCCCTGGCAAATTTTGACTTAAAGTTATTTTTATTCAAACAGCAAGTATTTTTTTGATGGGGAATGACATAGGTGTCTCCCAACAGATAATAGGACAAAGTACAAGAGGCATTATTGTGGAAAAAAACAATTTCTCAGCTATTTACATTTGAGCATCACCCTTATTTTTAGCTCCCTCAACAGCTTCTCAATTGGATTCAAGTCAGGACTCTGGCTGGACCACTCCAAAACGTTAATGTTATTGTCTGCTAACCATTTCTTCACCACTTTTGCTGTGTGTTTTGAGTTATTGTCATACTGAAATGTCCACTGGTGCCCAAGACCACGTTTCTCTGCAGGCTGCCTGATGTTGTCGTTGAGAATCCTCATGTATTGCTCTTTTTTCATGGTGCCGTTTACTGTAATTAGGTTCCCTGGTCTATTGGCTGAAAAACACCTCCAAAGCATTAGGTTCCCACCACCATGTTTGACAGTGGGGATTGTGTTCTTTGGGTTGAAGGCTTTTCCTTTTTTACGCCAAATCAAGGAAACATCATTGTGACCAAACAATTACATTTTTGTTTCATCTGACCCTAACACAGATGACCAGAAGTCTTCTTCTAAAGGCCAAGTGAGCTTTTGTGTGCCTTATCTGGAGAAGTGGCGTTCTTCTTTGTCTGCATCAGTGGAACCCAGCAGTGTGCAGTGTCCGTTAGATTGTCTGCCTTGAGACATCGCCACCAGCAGAGCCCAGATTCACCAGGATGGCCTTGGCAGTGATCCTTGAATTCTTTTTCACCTCTCTCACTATCCTCCTGGCCAGCACAGGTGTTACTTTTGGCTTCTGACCACGTCCAGAAACGCCCTGACACCCAGGGGGACAGCCGTGTGACACGGCTGTCCCACCGGGTGGCAGGGAAGCGATCAGCTGTCATAGGCTGAAGCCTCTGACAGCCTATCACGCTGAATGGCTAGCGGAAGGAGGGAGGGGGGAGTAATAAAAAAAAAAATAGGCAAATTTATTATAAAAAAAAAAGAAATATTTGAAAAAAAAATAGACATCCTGGGAGCAATCATAGCCCACCAACAGAAAGCTCTGTGGGTGAGCGAAAAGGGAGGGAATCACTTGTGTGCTGAGTTGTGCGGCCCTGCAGCAGGCCCTCAAAGCTGCAGTGGCCTTAACTGTAAAAAAATAGCCTGGTCACTAGGGGGGTTTAAGACCGTGGTCTTAAGGGGTTAAACCAGGGGTCCCCAAATATTTTCAGTCAAGGACCACGTCAACATACTTCAGACTGCTGGGGGGCAGACACATACATAAATAAATGTTGAAAAACATTACCGTACATTGAATCTAGGTATTGATTCCCCCCAATCATGCCCGGAGGAGAACTCCCAGCAGCAGCCATTCAGTCATGAGGCGCCCGAAGAACGTCTTTTTGCACCAGACAGTGAAGCATACCCAGGTGACATCCTGCTGTCCAGTTGGACAGCAGTGTCACCTGATGCAGAATTGGATTGAAAGCCAGCGAATGACTGCTCACTGGCTTCTACAGTATGTGGATGGGTGGTGCCAGTACTGCTATTCTATATGCGGGCTGCCGATATTTAAAGGTACAGTGAGCCGCATCTATAAGTTATACATTTTGTGTTTGGGGGGGGGGGGGGGCAGTGAAAAAGCCTCGGCGGGCTGCATTCGGCCTGCGGGCTGTAGTTTGAGGACCACTACTTTAAACATAAAGGATTAGTCAGGCAACCAGAAATCCACCTTCAGGATATGTTCAACACAGGCAGCCTCCACTTTCCTCAGGTTTTCTTTAACAAATCAGACTTCACAAATCTACCCAATGAAGAGTAGGCCACCAGATGGACCACTGAGAGGACCCCGAGGGTGCTGAGGGACCTCCCGGGCTACCGGGGGCTGGAGGAAGCCCCAGGTAAGTGTCGATTTTTATTTGAATGCTCTGCTCAGGTTCCCTTTAAGCTATGATTGGTTTTAATTGTTTAGATTTTGTCTGTATTGATTGCTACAATTCTTTTTATTTTCAGGACACTATTACTACCTGTAATTACCCAGGCGGTACATAAACAGTATAACAGTATAGAGACGCCAGGAAATTTGTATGCAGGAGGACACAAAACGTACAAGGGGGGGATACACGAGGTACATAGTAATTGGGGGGAAAAGATCTATAAGATGCCCCTGCACCATGGACGCACCAGGTTTAGTATATTTTTCCCTGTTTTTTGTCCTCTAAACCTAGCTAGGTGTGTCTTACGGACAGGAGCATCTTATGATCTGAAAAATATGGATACCATTGTTTATTTTCTGAGCCAGTGTAAATTGTATGGTGGGAGAATTTTTTTGTTTATTACTAGTCAGCACTTTTGTTAGCTATTTAAAATTATCATTCATATCCTGTCCTTTGACACCCAAGGCTGACATTAGAGCTCTTGGGGTCAATAGATCAAAAAATAAATAAATAAATAAACAAACAATGGAAACACCTCCGGTCACCCACATCTTGTTATCTGGCTATGTGTGGGGGTGGAGGGCCTGGGGGACTTTTCATGATCTTAAAAGTCAAATATTTTATGCAATGAAAGGAATAACATTGCATAAGGACCGTAGTGCAGGCTAAAAACACGCAAATTATTACCTCAGGGTAAGCTGCTCCTTCTCCTTTGATATCTATCACAACTGTGTGTGTGCCAATTCTGTGAAGAACTGCCGAGCTGAATAATGAACTCAGCTAATTATTTTTGCTTGAAAGCAAAAGCAAGTTCCTTATATATATATATATATATATATATATATACACGCACACACACAGAGGGATGCAAAAGTTTGGGCAACCTTGTTAATCTTCATGATTTTCCTGTATAAATCATTGGTTGTTACGATAAAAAAATGTCAGTTAAATATATCATATAGGAGACACGCACAGTGATATTTGAGAGGTGAAATTAAGTTTATTGGATTTACAGAAATTGCGCAATAATTGTTTCAATAAAATTAGGCAGTGTAACGATCGGTGTCGGCACACAGAGAGAATCTGATTGTTGATGATCTGCAGAATCATCAACAATACAGATGTATACTCGATTATGGATGATCTGCAGAATCACCAATAATACAAGTATGACTAACCTCTGGACACCTAATGAGTTAAATGTATTGGATGAACAGGAGGCTATCTCCCGAGGAGCGGGAGATATAAGAGACTCGGCCAAGAGCCACCTGAGGGGCAGGTGACCCCGGGCAGTGCAGAATCTCTTGATAGTGAGGACCTGGTAACCAGGGATAACAGTATTAGATGGTGAACTGTACTGCAGCCAGAGGGAGGGACCACTGGCTGCTAACAGGCCGGACTCTCTGAGGAGCGGGAGTCCTGGTTGCAGCTGACACCTGATGGAATGGTGTCACTGCTAATACTGATAGACTGAGTACTCAGGGAGAGTGACAGCTAGAATAGTCGGGCAGGCCAGGTCGGCAACACACAAGCAGATGAGGTACAGAGACAGAAGACTGATTCGGTAACCGGTACAGGCAGGGTCTGGCAACAGGTAGACAGATATGCAGAGGTACTGAATCAGAAAGCGAGAGAAAGGTCGACAGAGCAAATAGTCATAACATATAAATATAACAGAGTCCTAGACTGGGGTGTGAGCTCCTTGATCTCGACACCCGGGAACTAGTCTAGAGTAACACAGTAATGACACAGTATCCCTAAGCTTGGGTGTGAGGTCCGTGGTCTCAACACCCTAGAACTGGTCTAAAGTATAACACAGCAATGACACAGTTTCCCTAAGCTTGGGTGTGAGGTCCGTGGTCTCAACACCCTGGAACTGGTCTAAAGTATAACACAGTAATGACACAGTTTCCCTAAGCTTGGGTGTGAGGTCCGTGGTCTCAACACCCTGGAACGGGTCTAACATATAACACAAACGTATTCTGGATAAGTGTGAATTCCCAGGTCCTCCCGGTTCTAACACACTGTGGGAGCTGACTGGTGCTCACACGTAAGTATTCGCAACGGCAGGCAACCAGCAACTGACAGGCTAGAAGTATATATAGAGCAGCGCTCCTCAGTGCCGCCCAGCCCCACTTAGCCAATCACCTACTATGCTGGGATCAGCTGATCGTCCTGATCAGCTGATCCCTCTCCTATTGGCATAAAGGTCCTGCCTCCTAGCACGCGCGCGTAGCTCTCCATCTGTGTGCACTACTAGGCTCAGACACACCAGACGCACGCTGCTGTGCGGAAACCGCCGGCCTGAACGCGGAGACAGCCGCCCCGCTGCCAGACCGCGAGGTGGTGTCTCCGCAATCCATTACAGGCAGATGCATACATTTGGGCACTGTTGTTATTTTATTGATTCCAAAACCTTTACAACTAATTATTGGAACTCAAATTGACTTGTAAGCTCAGTGACCCCTGACCTACATACACAGGTGAATCCAATTATGAGAAAGAGTATTTAAGGGGGTCCGGTGTAAGTTTCCCTCCTCTTTTAATTTTCTCTGAAGAGTATCAACATAGGGGTCTCAAAACAACTCTCAACTGACCAGAAGACAAAGATTATTCACCATCATAGTTTAGGGTAATGATACAGCTGTCCCAGAGATTTCAGCTGTCTTGTTTCCACAGGAACATATTGCGGAAATGGAAGACCACACGCTCAGTTCCAGTTAAGACTCGAAGTGGCCAAGAAAAATCTAGGATAAACAGAAGCGACGAATGGTGAGAACAGTCAGAGTCAACCCACAGACCACCACCAAAGACCTACAACATCATCTTGCTGCAGATGGAGTCACTGTGCATCGTTCAACCATTCGGCGCACTTTACACAAGGTGATGCTGTATGCAAGAGAGATGCAGAGGAAGCCTTTTCTCTGCCCACAGCACAAACAAAGCAGCTTGAGGTATGCTAAAGCACATTTGGATCTGGATTGCACTATCTCCTGCGTAGGAGTAGAGAATCCTTCCAATTCTGTTCTTGCGAGGTAAGCCAGCGCTGCGGTCGCGAGTGGCTGCCTCGTTCCAGTCTGTCCTGTTTGTGAATGCTTGCTGTCACTAAGGAGTGACTAGATTAGCAGGCGTTCATTCTGTCAGCCTGTCCTTTTCTCTCTGAGCTCTGGTTAAGAACGCTCAGCGCTGTTTTTGCGCTGAGCAACCTTTAAGTGTTGTTGTGATTGCTCGGAGCTACGCCTGCTCTGTGCGCCACATCTCCTGCTGGAGTCAGTCCTCTCCTCCACCAGTGCGTTCGCACTATACCCTGAGATTCATAGTTTTATGCCTTGCTTGCGTCTTGTGTGTGTGTGTCTCCTTTACGTCAGAGTGTGCATTGCGCGCTGACCATAGAGGATACACCACCAAGCGTTACAGGTGGTGGTTCCATCATGCTGTGGGACTGTGTGGCCAGTGCTGGGCAGTGTTGCTCGGATACCTCATTATCCTATTCAAGTTTGGTCGAATTCGGATAGAAAACTATCCGAATTCACTCGAAGTTCAATATCCGTTGTAATCGAATATCCGATTCGACCTCGGATATCCGACGTCACTATCCGAGTCTATATTCGAGTAAAATATTCGAGCTGGCCTTAAATAGCTTGTAAAACTTGTATTGGAGGTCAATGATGCATGAAACCACCTTTTTTATGCAGAAAAACATCAAGTGATTATGTGGTGATGTAGTAGTTATAAAAAAGGTCTCAAAAAAAGTAAATTAACTTCATGAAAAGTGTTTGCATGAGAAGGTGTGTCCAAATATAAGTGTGTGTGGCAGACTGGCATTTGGCAGAAGGCAGGAGGGCAGGCAGCGAGACATAGTAGGCCCTGGGTCCTAGCGGTGGTTCCAGGGCCGTAAATACACAGCATGAGGTTCCAGACAGCGGTCCTGAAGCCCACATTTTGTCCAATACACAATTGGGACAGCACAGTTTTCAACCCGGACACCTCTAAAATAATTACAATTTTTTTTTTTTTTTAATTATTGCAGCTATTGTTGAGCGTAATAGCTGGTGGCGCTTGGGCAGCAGCACCTTGTAATGTGTTCCCTGGCAGTGGAGACACAGACAACAGGATGAAATATAACAGCAGCAGCAGGTGTATGTGTGTGTGCCAGTCGTCACTTCATGTACCCCTCTCGCCGACAACAGGGGCCATGAATTCGCCTTCCACCCAAGCCTGGTTCATTTTGAGAAACGTCAGTCTGTCCACAGACTTGTGAGACAGAGGAGATCGCTTCTCAGTGACGACTCCACCGGCTGAAGCAATGCTCTGACAATACGCTGGAAGGGGGGCAGGAGAGCACTTCCAGGGCGTACTGCGCAAGCTCGCTCCAGATCGGCAGGTGCTTGACCCAATACTCCATGGGTTCAACAGGGGCCATGCTGTCAAGCCCGCTGAAGGACCCCATGTATTCAGCCACCATGCGGGTCAAGCGCTGCCTGTGACTGGAGAAAGATGCTGCTGCAGGCACCTCCTCTCTAGTCCTTGGCAGCTCTACACTCATGTTGAGCTCTTGGGTCAGAGACAGCAGGTCTGTGGTGCGCGAGCGCTTGCTGCTGGTGGATGCAGGCACCTGCTGCTGCCTCTGTGCTGGCTGGACAGTGGGGGTGGATGTCTGAGGGAAGGCTTCCTCCAAGCGCTCAACAAGGGACAGCTGCAAATCCCTCATTTGTTGCGCACGGTCTCCTCCTGCAGGCAGGAACTGGCTGAGCTTCCCCTTCAGACGTGGGTCCAGCATCATGCAGATCCAGATGTCCTCCCTCTGCTTCATCTGGATCACCCTTGGGTCCTTGCGCAGGCACCTCAGCATGTGCACTGCCATTGGGAACAGTCTGGCCACGTCTGTTGGCACATCATCAGCAGCCCCAGAGCCGACATTTCTGTCCTCCTCTGCCTCCTCCACCTCATCCTCTCTCCACCCCCGCACCAGTCCAGCTGCGCTCTGCTGCTCCCCCTCATCAGCAGCAAGGTCAGGGACCTCCACCAACTCCGAGCCCTCCTCCTCAGAGGTGGCCTGAGAAGCTGCCTGCAGCTCCTGCTGGTCCAAGGCTGCCACTCCCTCTTCCACCAGTGCATACAGGGCCCTGTCCAGCACACACACCAAGGGGACCCACTCGCACACCATTGCATGGTCCCTGCTCACCATGTTGGTGGCCTGCAGGAAGGGTGCCAGGACTGAGCACACCTGCTGCATGTGCACCCAGTCCTCCGTGGAGATGATGGACGGGAGGTTGGTGGCGGCACGCCCAGTTGCAGTGAGGGAGGCAACTGTTGCTCGTGCAACGTACTGGCTGACAGCCTGCCTCTGTTCAACCAGACGCTCCAACATCGCCAGGGTGGAGTTCCAGCGAGTTGGAACATCGAGCATGAGCCGGTGCTTTTGCAGGTGCAGCTCCTTCTGCACCTCTTCCAGGCTTGCCACGGCTGCAGGCGAGTGCCGGAAGTGACGCACAACCTTCCTTGCCGCCTCAAGGAGTCGGTCCATCCCCTGGTAGGTCCGCAGGAACTTTTGGACTACCAGGTTCAGGACGTGCGCCAGGCAGGGGATGTGGGTCAGGTCTCCCCTGCTGATGGCAGCAACCAGGTTTGCCCCATTGTCGGACACCACCTCTCCGACTCTGAGGCCTCTGGGGGTCAGCCAATTCCTCTCCTGCTCTCGGAGTTTGGCCAGGACGTGGTCAGCCGTCAGTTTGGTCTTCCCCAGGCTGACCAATTCCAGCAGCGCTTGGCAGTGGCGGGGCTTCACGCTGCTGCTGAGGCGGGGGGGTTTGGGCTGGTGTGGCGGAGGATGGAAGCGGATCAGAGGAACCTGCTGCTGTTCCGCTGACCCTGCATGGTGGCACCACCCACTGCGTTGTTGGTGCTGCTGTTGCTCTGACAGTGCCCGATGCTGCTCCCCCCTCCTCACCCCCTTCCACCAAGCTGACCCAATGCGCGGTGAAGGACAGATAGCGGCCTGTCTCAAACCGGCTGCTCCACGAGTCCATGGTGACGTGGACCCGTTGACCCACCGTGTGCTCCAGCCCTCTCCCGACATTGGCCATCACAGAGTGGTGAAGTGCAGGGATGGCCGTGCGTGCAAAATAATGTCGGCTGGGGATTGGCCAATCGGGGGCTGCACACATCAGGAGCGCACACATGTCGCTCCCCTCCTGCACAAGGGAATAAGGCAGGAGTTGGGAGCACATGGCCTGTGCCAGCAAGCCGTTCAGCTGACGCACGCGACGGCTGCTGGGAGGCAGAACCCTGACCACCCCCTGGAAGGTGTCGCTGAGCAGGGTCTGGCGAGGTCTTTTGCTGGCACGGGAAGCAGGGGAGGGAGCAGAGGAGGCCACTGAGGACTGGCTGCCAGAACAGGCCTCAGAGTCGGCGGCAGGAGTTGCAGAGGGAGGAGGAGCTGTGCGTTGCTGACGCACTCCTGCTGCCGACGGCTTTGCAGTGGTGGCGGGTCTGCCACTGCCAGCTTCCTTCAACTTCACGAACTCCTCATGCTCGTGAAAGTGTTTCCCTGCAAGGTGGTTGACCAGAGAGATGGTGCCAAACGCAGAGGGCTCCTTCCCTCTGCTGAGCTGCTTGCGGCACTGGTTGCAGGTGGCATACTTGCACTCCAAATATGGAAGGGTGAAAGAATTCCATATTGGGGAGGTGAAGTTGCCCCTTCGGCTGGAAGGTGCTGCTGCCGCTGGTCTCCCTGTGGTGGTTGGGGGGGGGGGGGGGGTTCTTGGTGCGGCTGGTGGTTGCACTGGCAGAACTCGTCTCCTGATCAGCACGCTGTGTGGCCTGCATACCACGCCCACTTGTGATCCTGCCCATGCCTGCGATGCTGATCCTTCTAGCAAGGCCCGCAGACGCATCCTCCTCCTCCTCCTCCTCAGAGCTGATGACATCCCCACTCCTAGGACCTGGCAACCAGTCTTTGTCCTTCACAATGTCATCATCATCCTCCCCTTCCACAAACATGTCCTGCTGGGATCCCCCAAACTCCCCTTCTGCATGCATGGGCGGATGGACAGTCACCACTGTCTGACTGTCCAAAGCATCATCCTCCAAAGTGCCCATCAGCATTTCTTCCTCCTCCATTGCCAATTCTGCCGCAACAGCACTCCATAGCCCCGCTGTGCTTGGAGATAAGAAGGTGCTGAGTGACAGGGTGCTGGTGTCGTCCGCTGGGGCTGGAGAACTGCACTCCTCCTCCTGCTCCCCAGGCAGTGCTGGGCGTCTGCTGCTGCTCTTGCGAACAGGAGTGGTGGCGGGAGTGGAGGACTCGGTTCCAGAGCTAATGGTGGCCTGCTCATCCACCATCAGTTCCACCACAGCGTCTGCGTCCTTCTCCTCAATAGGACGGCTATGACCTGTCGGTGGGAGGAACATCTGGGCCACACGCTGCTGCTGCGTCTCTGCAGCGTGACTCCCAGCTGTTGGGCGGCCAAGGCGTCCACGGGCAGTGGCTAATGGCGGAATAGCCACTGGTGCAGACGCAGAACTGCGCATGGTGGTGGTGGCGCGGCTGCCACGCCCACGACTTCCTCTCTTGGCGATGCCCTTGCTGCCCCTGCCCAGGCCGCGGCTGCCAGTGCCAGACATTGTATATTTTTAATATTATACAAATGAAAAAAAACGTATGTATATAAAGGCGGGTGGGACAAGTGGGGTACTTTAATGGGGTGGGACTGGTGGTGGTGGGTGTGTGAGGTGACGGACAGGTGTACTCTACAGCAGAGATCGGTGTAGCGCTAACGAGAGAGTGCGCACTGCGCACACAAAGACCCTAGCTGACGCTGAGTGACGGTGTCCCTATACACAGACTACAGTACAAGTCAGCAAATACACAATAGAAGTAATATATAAACAATAGGACGGGTGTAGCACTAACGAGAGGGTGCGGACAGCGCAGACGTGCACTGCGCACACAAAGACCCTAGGTAACGCGGTGACGGACGGTACCTATACACAGACTAGAGTACAGTACACTACAGTACTACTAACTAAACAATAGAAGAATCTAGCTAAATAATACAACAGGTGTGACTAGATTACAGAGAGCAGATAATACAGCAGGACAGGTATAGCAGTAAAGCTGGGCCTTGCTAACTATAAAATAGTACAATATCTATCTAACACAGAAGTAGTACAGTAAGGACAGGTGAGAGCACAGGTGAGGTGAGGTAACTAGAGACTAGAGCAAGAGCACAGAGCAGGGCAGGCACAGGGCCTAGCTGCTGGCTGCAGGCCTGCAGCAGCAGCACCAGTGACAGACTCTCCCTCCCTAGTCCCTAATCACACAACCTAAACTGCCTAAAATACAATCTATCTACAATACAAAGCAATACAGTTGAAGATCAAGTGTTGGAGTGTAAAAACGCTAGGTTTAGAACAATAGCAATGCACTTGCACACAGACAAAAAGCACTGGAACAGTCTCTCAGTACAACCAGTCAGTAAGTCGCAAGCAGGACGAGTGAGGCAAGATGGCGTCCGCTATTTATAGAGGGGGGCTTGGCCAGACTCCCCCTCTGTGATTGGCTACAGTCAGAGGGCTTGGAGCCCTCTGATTCGCTTGTGAGGACTCGAGGTGACGTCTGTCGTGACGCTATCCGAGCTCGTGACGCTATCCGAGCTCGGATAGCTAGGATATCTCCGAATAGCTGCTTGCTATCCGAGTGCGCTCGGATAGCACAGCCCGGATAGTTAATACTATTCGAGTTCGGTATTCAAGCTCGAATAGTGAAAAAAGAGCTAGGATATCCGAGTAACTCGGATATCCTAGCTCAGATGAGCATCACTGGTGCTGGGACTGGGAATCTTGTCAAGGTTGAGGGACGCATGGATTCCACTCAGTATCAGCAGATTCTGGAGACTAATGTCCAGGAATCAGTGACAATTTAAGCTGAAACTGCGATGGGGCTGGATCTTTCAACAAGACCCTAAACACTGCTCAAAATCCATTTAGGCATTCATGCAGGGGAGCAAGTACAACGTTCTGGAATAGCCATCTCAGTCCCCAGACCTGGATATAATATACAGTATATTATAAATCTGTGGTGTGAGTTAAAGAGTGCTGTCCATGCTTGGAAGCTATCAAACCTGAATGAACTTGAGACGATTTGTAAAGAGGAATGGTCCAAAATACCTTCAACCAGAATCCAGACTCTCATTGGAACCTACAGGAAGCGATTAAACTAGAGGCTATAATTTCTGCAAAAGGAGGATCTACTAAATATTGATTTCATTTCTTTTTTGCAGTTCCCAAATTTATGCACCTGCCTAATTTTGTTTAACCACCCTGGCGTTCTATTGAGATCGCCAGGGTGGCTGCGCAGCAGTATTTTTTGAATTTATTTATTTTTTTAAATCATGTAGCTAGCCTAGCGCTAGCTACATGATTTCCCCATCCTTGCCGAATCCCTCCCACCCTCCCGATCGCCGCCGACGATCAAACCCACCAGGAAATCCCGTTCTGAATGGGATTTCCTTTAGGGCTTCCCCTGTCGTCATGGCGACGAACTGAATGATGTCATCGACGTTGTGACGTCCCGATCCACCCCTCAGCGCTGCCTGGCACTGATTGGCCAGGCTGCGCACGGGGTCTCGGGGGGCCCTGTTACGCGCCGGGTAGCGGCGCATCGGCCGCGATCATCCCCAACACGCAGCTAGCAGAGTGCTAGCTGGGTGTTTAAAAAAAATTAAGAAAATCGGCCCACAAGGGCCTGAGAGGTGCCCTGTGGCGGTTATGGACGAGCTGAGCTCATCCATACCACTAAGAAGGTAATTATTGCAGACTTTCTGTAAATCCAATAAACTTAATTTCACTTCTCAAATATCACTGTGTGTGCCTCCTATATGATATATTTAACTGACATTTTTTTATCGTAACAACCAACGATTAGAGATGTGGCGAACGGTTCCCGAACCGTTCGCCGGCGAACATCTCTAAATCCATGGGCCTCTTACTACTTCCGGGTCGCAATGACCCGGAGTAGTACGCCTGCGCTGCCCTGCGGAGCGCGTCCTAGATCGCGCTCCCGTTGCCGGGCACTCTCTGCGCATGTGCGTGACGTCATGAGTGACGTCACGTTCATGCGCAGAGAGTGCCCGGCAACAGGAGCGCGATCTAGGACGCGCTCCGTCGGGCAGCGCAGGCGTACTACTCCGGGTCATTGCGACCCGGAAGTAGTAAGAGGCCCAGAGAGGTTCGCCAGGCGAACTGTTCGGCCCAACACTACCAACGATTTATATAGGAAAATCATGACGATTAACAAGGTTGCCCAAACTTTTGCATCCCACTGTACGTACATATATATATATATATATATATATATATATATATATATATATATATATATATATATATTACAATACAATACAATCACATTTCTATGGCGCTTTTCTTCAATAGGACTCAAAGCGCTTAGGCTCCCTCAGATTCAGTAATTCGTAGTAGGATGAAGTATTCACACAACAAAAGTTGGCTACGCAGCTGCAACATTTCTTTCATGTATCCAGGACCCACATTATTCAGTGATTTAAATGTCAATATATATATATATATATATATATATATATATATATATATATATATATATTGCACATATTCATGCATGCACTAAGTTAGAAGCATTCACATTTTGCTCAAAATGTTAGTGCTAATTTTAAAGGACATCCGAACTGAGAGGGATATGGAGGCTGCATCGTTTACTTCATTTTAAACAATACCAGTTGCAACTGGCAGTCCTACTGATCTGTTTGGCTGCAGGTAGCTTTTGAATCACACCAGAAACAAGCATGCAGCTAATACAGGCATTTTTAAGTCAAAAACACTTGATCTGCATGCATGTTCAGGGTGTACGGGTGAAAGTATTAAAGGCAGAGGATCAGCAGGGCAATCAAGCAATTTGCATTGTTTAACCCTCCTGGCGGTATGAAAAATTCCGCCAGGAGGCAGCGCGGCAGTTGTTTTTTTTTTTTTTTAAATCATGTAGCAAGCCCAGGGCTCGCTACATGATAGCCGCTGCTCAGCGGCATCCCCCCGCTCGCTTCGATCAGGAAATCCCGTTCAAAGATGGCGACGGGGCGGGATGACGTCAGCGACGTCATTGGGAGTCCCGATCCACCCCTCGGCGCTGCCTGGCACTGATTGGCCAGGCAGCGTACGGGGTCTGGGGGGGGGGGCCCGCGCGCCGCAACGTATAGCGGCGATCGGGCGCGGGGCGGCGGCGATCAGTGTGCTGGCGCAGCTAGCAAAGTGCTAGCTGCGTCCAGCAAAAAAAAAATTACGAAAATCGGCCCAGTAGGGCCGGAGAAAACCTCCTGTGCGGCTTACCCCGAACGTAGCAACGTTCGGGGTTACCGCCAGGAAGGTTTAAAGGAAATAAATATGTCCGTCTCACTATCCCTCATTTCAGTTGTGTTTTAAGATGAAATTTCTTAAAAAGAAACCCGAGGCGGATCTTCGGGGGGCAGATGGGACACAGAGCCATGTTCTCTGCCTAATGACATGGCTCTGTGTCTCCCAACTGCTAACTCAGAGGTAAACAGAGGAATAGCCCGTTTTGAATGCCAGAGGTAAACAGAGGAATAGCCTGTTTTGAATGCCTGCCAGGGGCGTTCCTACAGGGTTTCTTGAACTGCCATTGGGCAGTTCTCTACCCCTGGCCTCGCCTCCTGACAATCCCCCACCTCCTTACATGCTATGAGAGACAACACAGTCTCTCAGTGCAGCGTTGTGACCCAGGGGTCACACAAGTGAAAGTGGGCTATTGCAGCCCACGGAAGCGTCGGTTTTTGCGGCTACCTGATCGGCTCAGCCCCGCTCAAGTATGCTGAGGCAGCTCAGCTGAACTTCATAGACATGCTCTATGGGTGGGGTTGCTGCTACTGGATTCATCATCACGCTGATTGCAAGGAGGCAGGTGGGACACAGACAAAGCAATGTGAGAAGGTGGCACTTTCTAAGGCGTCTTTTACACTAATTGCTAAAAAACTGATGTGTTTTAACTTTCCATAGCACTATATTGTGAAAAACCTTTCAGTTAAAATGCGCATAATTTGAACTGAGCCATAGGGAAACAGAGACATTACCTTGCACATCAGTTGTCTGTTCAGTTATAACTGACAGCAAATCATGTAGTGTAAAAGGACCCTGAGGCTATGTTTACATTATAGCGCTGAGCATTTTTGTGCGTGATTTTTTTCAAGCGATTCCCCAATTCCCGGTATTTTCTGAGCGTTGGGCGATTTTGTGTAAGCGCTTTTGATTTCACTTCCTAACGTCAGTCAGGAAGTGAACTCTTTGACCCGGAAAATAATAAATACAATGGGCTTGATTCACAAAGCGGTGCAAAGTGTTTGCACGCCTGTGAAAAGCCCCTTATCACGCCTAAACTCACTTTATGCATGATAAGAAGAAACTCGCGCAAAGTTTTGCGCGCGCGCCCGCGCGATTGCGCGCGAAGCGCCCCGCGCGATTGCGCGCGAAGCGCCCATTAAACCCTATGGGACTTTGCGCGCGCGCCTGTGCGTTTGCGCGCAAAACTTTGCGCGCGGGAGCTTCGCGCGAAGAGCAGCAAAAATCGGTGATAACTCAGCGGTGCAAAGGTTATCATGCCTAAAGTCTTTTAGGCGTGATAACTGAGTTATCACCGCTTTGTGAATCGAGCCCCATGTATTTATTCTGAAAAGCATTCAGAAAATTGCTATACAAGGGGCCTGATTCACAAAGCGGTGATAACTCAGTTATCACGCCTAAAAGACTTTAGGCGCGATAACCTTTACACCGCTGAGTTAGCACCGCTTTGTGCTGGTTATCGCGCGCAAAGCGTGCAATTCCGCGCGCAGCGCTCATAGGGTTTAATGGGGGCATTTCGTGCACTGGACTGCGCGCCGCGCGATTGCACGCGCAAGCCTTTGCGCGCAGGAATTTCGCGCGAGTTTCATTTTATAGCGCCTAAACTGAGTTTAGGCGTGATAAAGGGCTTTTCACAGGCGTGCAAACACTTTGCACCGCTTTGTGAATCAGGCCCATAGCGCTTTTTCAAGCACTTAGTGATTTCCCTATACCTTCCATTGAGCCAAAGCGCTCAGAAAATGGTACAGGCAGCGCTTTTGGAAGCAGATCGTAATCGAACCGCTCGTATGTGAACACTGTCATAGGGAATCATTGCACAAGCGCTTTTAAGGCGATTTCTAAAATCGCCAGCACTTAAAAAAATACACAAATGCTCATAGTGTGAACAAGCCCTGAGGCTGGGTTCACACATAAAAGAAGTTTTGCTACTAACTGTAGGAACCTGTTGAAACATTTCAGCCTGGAATTGGGCTTTTAAACCGCAAAGCTTGATTTATCATGCCCCCTGGTGTTCAAATCATGTTAGCATACTACCTGATTTCCTTTTGATTTCCGCTAACTGCAGCAGGATAAAACAGATACAAACATGTGATTAGAAGACATGCTGGCAAAAGAAAAGATATACAGCTGCTTTTCTGAGGAAATGAGTCTTGTGATTCAGCCAACTTCTGCATACGGATCAAAAAACTTTCTTACCTTAGCAGTAAGTGTAATCACTGGTTCTTATATTTGGAGCTGGGCCTGGGAGGAAGAGAAAAGTTAACAGCTGTCATCCAAATGGCTTTGATGAAAAACTATAAAAGCTTGGCTCCCAAACACAGCTATCCCCACACAGTAATATGCCGAAGAATTTCTGTGAGGCTTAAAACATACAAGAGGTAATCTAAAATCAGCAAGTAATGGGAATTACTTACAGCTAATTATATGAACTTGGGTTCCTACTAGTGTTGGGCGAACACCTAGATGTTCGGGTTCGCGAACGCTCTCGAACGTTCGCCGAACATCGCCGCGATGTTCGGGTGTTCGCGCCGAACTCCGAACATAATGGAAGTCAATGGGGACCCGAACTTTCGTGCTTTGTAAAGCTTCCTTACATGCTACATACCCCAAATTTGCAGGGTATGTGCACCTTGGGAGTGGGTACAAGAGGAAAAAAAATATTTGAAAAAGAGCTTATAGTTTTTGAGAAAATTGATTGTAAAGTTTCAAAGAAAAAACTGTCTTTTAAATGTGGAAAATGTCATGTTTCTTTGCACAGGTAACATGCTTTTTGTCGCCATGCAGTCATAAATGTAATACAGAGAAGAGGTTCCAGGAAAAGGGACCGGTATTGCTAACCCAGCACAAGCAGCAGAACACGTGATGGAACAGGAGGAGGCGCAGGAGGAGAAGGCCACGCTTTTTGAGACACAACATCCCAGGCCTTGCATGAGGACAAATTGCGTGCGGATATAGCAATGCTTTTTGCCGCCATGCAGTCATAAATGTAATAAAGATGAGAGGTTCAATAAACAGGGACCGGCAACGCTAACCCAGCAGCAGCAGCAGCAGCACACGTGATGGAACAGGAGGAGGCGCAGGAGGAGAAGGCCACGCTTTTTGAGACGCAACCCAGGCCTTGCATGAGGACAAAAAGCGTGCGGATATAGCAATGCTTTTTGCCGCCATGCAGTCATAAATGTAATAAAGATGAGAGGTTCAATAAACAGGGACCGGAAACGCTAACCCAGGCCAGCAGCAGCAGCAGCACACGTGATGGAACAGGAGGAGGCGCAGGAGGAGAAGGCCACGCTTTTTGAGACACAACATCCCAGGCCTTGCATGAGGACAAAGAGCGTGCGGATATAGCAATGCTTTTTGCCGCCATGCAGTCATAAATGTAATAAAGATGAGAGGTTCAATAAACAGGGACTGGAAACGCTAACCCAGCAGCAGCACACGTGATGGAACAGGAGGAGGCGCAGGAGGAGAAGGCCACGCTTTTTGAGACACAACATCCCAGGCCTTGCATGAGGACAAATAGCGTGCGGATATAGCAATGCTTTTTTGCCGCCATGCAGTCATAAATGTAATAAAGATGAGAGGTTCAATAAACAGGGACCGGCAACGCTAACCCAGCAGCAGCAGCACACGTGATGGAACAGGAGGAGGCGCAGGAGGAGAAGGCCACGCTTTTTGAGACGCAACTCAGGCCTTGCATGAGGACAAAAAGCATGCGGATATAGCAATGCTTTTTGCCGCCATGCAGTCATAAATGTAATAAAGATGAGAGGTTCAATAAACAGGGACTGGAAACGCTAACCCAGCAGCAGAACACGTGATGGAACAGGAGGAGGCGCAGGAGGAGAAGGCCACGCTTTTTGAGACACAACATCCCAGGCCTTGCATGAGGACAAATAGCGTGCGGATATAGCAATGCTTTTTGCCGCCATGCAGTCATAAATGTAATAAAGATGAGAGGTTCAATAAACAGGGACCGGCAACGCTAACCCAGCAGCAGCAGCAGCAGCACACGTGATGGAACAGGAGGAGGCGCAGGAGGAGAAGGCCACGCTTTTTGAGACGCAACCCAGGCCTTGCATGAGGACAAAAAGCGTGCGGATATAGCAATGCTTTTTGCCGCCATGCAGTCATAAATGTAATAAAGATGAGAGGTTCATTAAACAGGGACCGGCAACGCTAACCCATCACAGATGGTCATTGTTCATGTTACTTGGTTGGGGTCCAGGAGTGTTGCATAGTCTTTTCCAATCCAGGATTGATTCATTTTAATTTGAGTCAGACGGTCTGCATTTTCTGTGGAGAGGCGGATATGCCAATCTGTGACGATGCCTCCGGCAGCACTGAAACAGCGTTCCGACATAACGCTGGCTGCCGGGCAAGCCAGCACCTCTATTGCGTACATTGCCAGTTCGTGCCAGGTGTCTAGCTTCGATACCCAATAGTTGAAGGGTGCAGATGGATTGTTCAACACAGCTACGCCATCTGACATGTAGTCCTTGACCATCTTCTCCAGGCGATCGGTGTTGGAGGTGGATCTGCACGCTTGCTGTTCTGTGGGCTGCTGCTGCATGGGTGTCAGAAAATGTTCCCACTCCAAGGACACTGCCGATACCATTCCCTTTTGGGCACTAGCTGCGGCTTGTGTTGTTTGCTGCCCTCCTGGTCGTCCTGGGTTTGCGGAAGTCAGTCTGTCGGCGTACAACTGGCTAGAGGAGGGGGAGGATGTCAATCTCCTCTCTAAAGTCTCCACAAGGGCCTGCTGGTATTCTTCCATTTTGACCTGTCTGACTCTTTCTTCAAGCAGTTTTGGAACATTGTGTTTGTACCGTGGATCCAGAAGGGTATAAACCCAGTAATTGGTGTTGTCCAGAATGCACACAATGCGTGGGTCGCGTTCAATGCAGTCTAGCATGAATTGAGCCATGTGTGCCAGAGTCCTGCCAGAATCCTCATCATCCTCTTGTGAGCGTTGTGATAGTTGTTGTGATGCATCATAGTGGTCACCTTCTTCCTGGTCTGCTTCTGCTGACCATTCGCGCTGAATTGTGGAAGTCCAACGTGCACCGCTTTGGCCCTCGTCAGTGGTGGCAGGAAATTCCTGCTCCAACTCCAGCTGTTCCTCCTCCTCTTCTTCATCATAGCTGCTGGGGCCAGCGTTTCCTGAGGCGGATGGCCTGATGTTGGTACCATCACGCTGATCGTTTTCTCCTTCAGATTCCCCCAGTTGCATCATGACAGCTGTTTCCTTGATTTTCAACATTGACCTCTTCAGTAAACACAGCAGTGGTATGGTAATGCTGACTGAAGAGTTGTCACTGCTCACAAGCAACGTGGATTGCTCAAAATTTTGGAGGACTTGGCAGAGGTCCAACATGTTGGCCCAATCGGATCCACAGAAGCTTGGCAGCTGTCCGGATGCGCCTCGGTACTGCGCCGTCATGTACTGGACCACTGCACTCTTCTGCTCGCAAAAGCGGGCTAGCATGTGCAGCGTAGAATTCCAGCGCGTATGGACATAACACAGCAAGCGATGGTGGGGGAGATTGAAGCGCTCCTGCATCTTGGCGAGTGCCCCCGAAGCAGTACTGGAATTTCTACAATGTTTGGCCACTCGTCGCACCTTCAACAGAAGATCGGCCACGCCTGGGTATGTCCTCAGGAACCGCTGAACTACTAGGTTCATCACGTGCGCCAGGCAAGGGATGTGTGTCAGCTTAGCCAACCTTAAAGTGCAAATGAGATTACTCCCATTATCACACACAACCATGCCCAGTTTCAGGTCCAGCGGTGCCAGCCACAAATCCGTCTGTTCCTTTATTCCCCTCCAAATGTCCTCCCCTGTGTGCTGCTTATCCCCAAGGCAGATCAGCTTCAGCAACGCTTGCTGACGCATGCCAACAGCTGTGCTGCACTGCTTCCACGATCGTACTGCTGCTGGGTTAGCGTTTCCGGATGAGGTACAACTTTGAGATGCGTTGGAGGAGAAGGAGTCAGAGAGGTAGGTGCTGCTGTTGTTATCCAGTGGGAGGGACGGCGGTGCAGCTGTTTGCGGCGTGGGCAACACCCGCGCCGTAGTAGGTGAGGAATCGCTGCCAGGCTCCACAAGGTTCGCCCAGTGCGCGGTAAGGGAGATGTATCGACCCTGGCTGAACGCACTCGTCCAGGTGTCAGTGGTGAGGTGAACCTTGCAGGCAACGGCATTCTTCAAGCTTCGGGTTATTTTGCTGACCACGTGCTCATGCAACTCAGGCACTGCAGAGCGCGCAAAGTGGTAGCGGCTGGGAACCACGTAACGTGGGATGGCCACTGACATCATGCCCTTGAAGCTGTTTGTCTCCACCACTCGATATGGCAGCATTTCGCAGGCCAGAAGCTTGGCTATGCTGGCTGTTACTGCCACGGCCCGGGGGTCATTTGCTGGCAACTTCCTCTTGTGCTTAAACATCTCCGAAACAGACAACTGAACCGTAGGGCTGCACACTTAAGGGCTGTTGGTTGTTGTGTTTGATGAACACTGGGAGACCTCAAGAGCACTACTCCGGAAAGTGACAGTGTCAGCGTCGTCTGTTGTTTGTGAATGTTGTGAACCACACAATAGCTGGGCTACTGCTGCTGCTGAGGCGGGTCTGGTGGTGAGTCTGGTGACCCCAAGGGAGGCAGTGTTGCTGCTGGTACCCTGTCCTGCCGCGTTTGCCCACAGAGTGGGATGTTTGGATAGCATGTGGCGGCTCATGCTGGTGGTGGAGAGGTTGTTAATACTTTTCCCCCTGCTCAGGCGGGTCTTGCACACCTTGCAAATCGCCATAGTACCATCCTCAGTGCAGTCTTCAAAGAAAGCCCAGACTTTGGAGCACCTGCCTTGCTGGCGATTTCTGTTTGCGCCTCTTTTGCCTCTCACTTGAACCTCCACGCTTGTGGTGCCTGAAATTGCGCGCCGCCTACCTTGTGGCACAAGGCGAACTCGTGCAGCAGTGGGTTCTTCAACATACTCATCTGTGCTGCTGCTACGACGGCGATGTTCTCGTTCACAAACAAAATCTGGGTCTATGTCCACATTGTCCATACCCTCCTCTTCCATCTCCTCAAACTCGTCATATGTCATTGTGGGGGGCCGCCGCCGTGGAGTAGAGCTCCCCAGAACAACCTCTGCGCAGCTCACTCCAACGTCGTCTTCCAGATCTTGTCGGCCGACCTCTTGCAAT
This sequence comes from Hyperolius riggenbachi, assembly GCF_040937935.1. Lineage (NCBI taxonomy): Eukaryota > Metazoa > Chordata > Amphibia > Anura > Hyperoliidae > Hyperolius > Hyperolius riggenbachi. The sequence goes on from NC_090651.1 coordinate 245,641,133, forward strand.
TGCAACCCCTCCTGCCCAACTTGCTCTGGGATTTGGGTTTAAAAGTCCTCGGACTCGCCTTGTATTTCAGTGCGCGGGGGAATTTCCCACAGTTAATGGTTGTGAATCCGGGCACAACATTTCTGGCTGTTCCTCCATTGACCTTTCAAAGGTGGAAGTTTGTTGGGCTGGGAATAGCTCCTGCGAATACCCCATTGTGTCCTGAGGTAATTCATCGGACTGGTTATCTGGCAGTTGTGTGCGTGGTGTCGCTGCCGGTTGTGTCAGCTTTGTGCCCACTGGCTCCTTTTAACTGGCTGAGGACTCAGACCTCGTGCGTGATGTGCTGGTGCTGCTTAACCCACTGCTGGACGCTTGAGAGGTCATCCAAGTAATTATCTGGTCCTGTTCTTTTGGATTTGTGAGGGTTGTTGTCCTGGACAACATGGGCGGTATTGAGTGGGTTTTCTTGGGTGCTCCCCTGTGGCCTGTACGTGAACCGTCAGGGGAAACGCCTCTTCCCTTGCCCCTCCCTCTTTCACCGGATTTCTTCCTCATTTCACTTATCCTTAAAGTACACGCTGACTGGCAGCAGTACAGTGGCAGTACAGAAATGCTATACAGTGGGTGAGCGGTGTACCACTATTCCCAGCAGTGACACAGAGCACAATGCTATACAGTGGTGGGTGAGCGGTGTACCACTATTCCCAGCAGCGACACAAAGCACAATGCTATACAGTGGCGGGTGAGCGGTGTACTACTGTTCCCAGCAGACACAGAGTGGCAGTAAACACAATAATTATTATTTTATTATTATTATTATTTTTTATTTATATAGCGCCAACATCTTCCGTAGCGCTGTACATAGTACAAACAAATAATGGGGAACAAATATACATAAGAAATACAAGACACTGTACAGTCATGACATTGAATAGAGTAAATACAGATACATACATAGTTGATATGTAGTTGGTACATATACATATGTTAAAATTACAGCAGTATGAGAAACACTAGGAGGAGGTCCCTGCCCTTGCGAGCTTACAATCTAGAGGGTAGTGGGGAGGAAACAAAGGGGAAGGAAACACAAGGATTAGTGGGTGAGCCAGTGTGCCTTCAGTGCTGCCTATAGCAAATTATAGGCTTGTCTGAACAGGTGTGTTTTCAATGCTATATAGTGCTGGGTGAGCGGTGTACACAGAGTGGCAGTAAACACAATGCTATATAGTGTGGCTGAGCGAGCGGTGTACTACTGTTCCCAGCAGACACAGAGTGGCAGTAAACACAATGCTATATAGTGTGGCTGAGCGAGGTACACAGAGTGGCAGTAAACACAATGCTATATAGTGTGGCTGAGCGAGCGGTGTACTACTGTTCCCAGCAGACACAGAGTGGCAGTAAACACAATGCTATATAGTGTGGCTGAGCGAGGTACACAGAGTGGCAGTAAACACAATGCTATATAGTGTGGCTGAGCGAGCAGTGTACTACTGTTCCCAGCAGACACAGAGTGGCAGTAAACACAATGCTATATAGTGTGGCTGAGCGAGGTACACAGAGTGGCAGTAAACACAATGCTATATAGTGTGGCTGAGCGAGCAGTGTACTACTGTTCCCAGCAGACACAGAGTGGCAGTAAACACAATGTTATATAGTGTGGCTGAGCGAGGTACACAGAGTGGCAGTAAACACAATGCTATATAGTGTGGCTGAGCGAGCAGTGTACTACTGTTCCCAGCAGACACAGAGTGGCAGTAAACACAATGCTATATAGTGTGGCTGAGCGAGGTACACAGAGTGGCAGTAAACACAATGCTATATAGTGTGGCTGAGCGAGCGGTGTACTACTGTTCCCAGCAGCGACACACAATGACAGGGGGGACCCTGGCTAGCGTGGCTGGAGCGCGAACTACCCTGCCTGCCTACCCAAAGCTAAACCCACAGACAAATGGCGGAGATATGACGTGGTTCGGGTATTTATTTACCCGAACCACATGACAGTTCGGCCAATCAGAGCGCGTTCGGGTCCGAACCACGTGACCCGTTCGGCCAATCACAGCGCTAGCCGAACGTTCGGGAAACGTTCGGCCATGCGCTCTTAGTTCGGCCATGTGGCCGAACGGTTTGGCCGAACACCATCAGGTGTTCGGCCGAACTCGAACATCACCCGAACAGGGTGATGTTCTGCAGAACCCGAACAGTGGCGAACACTGTTCGCCCAACACTAGTTCCTACTTTGTTCCACATAGTTGAAAGAACTTAAAAATACTAAAAGTAAACCTCAAATTTCCCACCGATCAATCATGCATTTATGTTTTTTCTTTAAGTAAAATTTGATGCGAGAAGGATGATGTGGTGGATGCCATATTTATTTTCTGTTAAACAATACTAGTTGCGTGGCAGTCCTGCTGGTCTTCTTGTCTGCAGTAGTGTCCGACTCAAACACCTGAAACAAGCATGTGGCTAGTTCAGGTAGACTTCAGTCAGAGCATTAGAAAAGGAATCCACTCCACTCCGATCATTATTTAAAAATCAGAGCATATGATCTACATGTTTGATCAGGGTCTATGTCTAAAGGTAGCCATACACTGGTCGATTTGCCATCAGATTCGACCAACAGATCGATCCCTCTCTGATCGAATCTGATCAGAGAGGGATCGTATGGCTGCCTTTACTGCAAACAGATTGTGAACCGATTTCAGCCTGAAACTGTTCACAATCTGTTGTGGTGGTGCTGCTGCCGCCGCTCCCCCCCCCCCCCCCCCCCGCCGACGCATACATCACCAGCTCCGCCGGCGCGACTGCCCCCGGTCACCGCTGCTCCGTCTCCGCTCTGGTCTCCAGGTCCGGCATGCTTTACTTCTTCCTGCCCGGCAGGAAGTTTAACCACTTAAGGACCAGGGCTTTCTGCAGTGATCGGTGCTGCGTGGGCTATCCAGCCCGCAGCACCGATCAGGATTGAGCCTTGGCGATCAGACTTCCCCCCTTTTTTCCCCACTAGGGGGATGTCCTGCTGGGGGGGTCTGATCGCCGCCGGCTGTTTGTGATCTGCGGGGGGGGGGCTCTTCAAAGCCCCCCTCCGCAGCGTTTTCGGCGCTCCCTCCTTCCCCTTACCTCCCTCTCCCTCCATGGGCTGCGCAGGATGGATTTCTGTCCTGCGCATTGAAGGATAGGCTTCAGCCTATCATATGCCGGCGATCCCCGGATAATCAGAGGCCGGGAATCGCCGATCTACGTCACGGCGCTGCTGCGCAGCAGCGCCGTGTGATGTAAACAGCGGGGATTTCTTCCCCGCCTGTTTACAGTTCGCTGGCGAGCCGCGATCGGCGGCTCTCCGGCTGTTCACGGAGACAGCCTCCGTGAACTGGCATGGAAAGGCCGCTCAATCGAGCTGCCGTTTCCATGCTATACCACTAACGACCCGCCGACGGCTATCGGCGTTAGGCGGTCGTTAAGTGGTTAAACAGTAGAGCGCCCTCTACTGTTTAAACTTCCTGCCGGGCTAGAAGAAGTGAAGCATGCCGGACCCGGAGACCAGACCAGCGCGGAGACGGAGCAGCGGTGACCGGGGGCAGTCGTGCCGGCGAAGCAGGTAATGTATGCGGGCTCTATTGCGCCAGTCGTCGGGTACTCGAACACCGCTAGCGACGCGCTCCCTACCCGCGGGCGATCGACGGTAATTTTCCGCACTGAGCGATCGACGGGATCGGATGAAATGGATCGAAATTCGCCGTGTTGCGGGAACGATGTGACAGCAGATTCGATCCCAGTGATCGAATCTGCTGTCGATCTGGCGGGAATCGGCCTAGTGTATGGCCAGCTTAAATGTATTTGAGGAAGACGATCGGCAGGACAGCCAAGGAATCTACATTGTTTAAAGAGAAACAACTCCATGTACACAGAGTTACCTCAGGCCAAATCCATAGACATTCAACAATTCTTTGACGGGGGAATCAAACCAGAAGCCCCCGACCCTGTGGGGTTAAATAGACCAGATAAGAAAGTAGACTCGGGACTCGACCTGGATTTTTATGCATCAGTGTTGCTTTATTCCTTCAAACACCAGAGCTTACAAGTAGCATCATGTTTTGGTCAGAGACCTTTATCAAATGCTTTTATACGTTTTTCTAATTTTCCATAAAGGGGAATAAATGTCAGCCTCCTCATCCTTTTCACCTCAATCTCTCTTCAAAGCCCCCCTCCGCAGCGCTTCCTGGCCTCCTTCCCCTTCCCTCCCTCTCCCTCCCCCTGTGAGCGGCGCAGGACGGAAATCCGTCCTGCGCCTGATGGGATAGGCTTTAGCCTATCAGATGCCGGTGATCCCCGGCCAATCAGAGGCCGGGGATCGCCGATCTCCTCTACGGCGCTGCTGCGCAGCAGCGCCGTATACATGTAAACACCGGGGAAGATCTTCCCCGTGTGTTTACATTTACCCTGCGAGCCGCCGATCGGCTCGCAGGGTGTTCACGGAGACACCCTCCGTGAGCTGACATGGAACGTTTCCATGGTATACACTTCTGGATTCAGGGGCGTGTATATACGCTCCGAGAATCCGGAAGTGGTTAAACACTACTTTTCTGATTTATATCCTTCCAGGGGCGTAGCAATAGGGGGTGCAGAGGTAGCGACCGCATCGGGGCCCTTGGGCCACAGGGGCCCCCCGCTCAACCACAGTATTAGCTCTCTATTGGTCCTGCCTGTGCTCATAATAATCACTTCTATAGATACTTTGAATAGTGGTAACCATTAACAAACTGCTCCCCACCCCCTTCTTGCACCTCTGACACTGTGGCTGTACTTGGCAGGTTTTGGTGCGCCGTTGTTGTGTCTGATTACGCTGCCTGTGGATTTGTGCTGCCCCGCATGCGCCGTAGGAGACTGTGCGGCCACATTTCTATAGAATGATGCTGCTGGAGATAAAATACGAAATATCTCCGCTCCTACATCTCTTACACTCCCCAAATTTTTAGGGTAGGGAGAGGACCCCCCGAACGACCTCTATGCCAAATTTCAGCCCCCGAGACCCGCTGGTTCCCGAAATAGGTTTCTGTAATCTATCTCCTGAACCAGCGGGGCTCGGGGGCTGCAATTTGGCATAGAGGTCGTTCGGGGGGTCCCCTCCCTACCCTGAAAATTTGGGGATTGTAAGAGGTGTGGGAGCGCAGATATTTCGTATCTTATCTCCAGCAGCTTCATTAACTTCACACTGAGCATGCGTGCTACTCAGTGTGGAAGGGTGCTTCCGGGCAGCGCAATCAGACATTACACCGTATCAATTGTTACCGTATGTATAGAGTGCTTGGGGGGAACCGCTCCTTAGCTACGCCACTGCTTTTCAGATACCTATTCTTTCCGCTTACAGTTTTTTGCGACAGAAAACACTGTAAAAACTCGGCAACCCAAAGTCCAGTGTCCACTCTCCACTGCAAGGCAAGCACTAAGCAAGTACGCATGCGCTGAGCCCGCTGACGCTACAGCAGGACTACATATCCTATGATGCAGCTGGGGTGTTTAACCCGGAAATGCTCCTCCGCAGCTGGATTCTCCCGTACTCGGGTGGTGTAGTACGAAGGCATTGCGGGATGCACAGTGAGATGATGCGCTGCAGCTGGAGAGGCCGATGAGAACAAGTTGCTCGGCTCGCGTGTCGGTTCTAGTCGCGTGACTGTCAGCAAGGGAAATCTGAAAGGAATGTGAGAGGAATTTACTGTCGGCCATGAACGTGTTAAGGCTGGTGTGTCGCCATAAGACGGCACTATGCCTAGGTGGGTTAGCTTTCTTTGGCATGGTTCTGTTATACCTTGCCAAATGTACTTCTGAGAACATGAAGCCTCTTGGGCCCCGAGCCCTGCCACACCAAAGTGGCGCTCAACGCCAACTTCTTCCGCGGGCACTGGAGGATTCGCTGCCAGAAAAAAAGGTCTCTACATTCTTGGTGGTGTTGATTGCTAGTGGCCCCAAATACACAGAGAGGCGGAGTATTATCCGCAGCACCTGGCTCTCGGCTGCGTCCCGCGGTGGAGGAACGGAGGGCGATTTGTGGTGCCGCTTTGTCATTGGGACAGCGGGCCTAGGGGAGGAGGAGACCGCCTCATTGGAAATGGAACAGCGTCGACATGGTGACCTGCTACTGCTACCTGAGCTGCAAGACTCTTATGACAACCTGACGGCTAAATTGTTGCTCATGTATGTGTGGTTGGACCAGCACATTGATTACAAGTTTGTCTTGAAAGCAGATGATGACACATTTGCTCGACTAGATGTCTTGCTGGAGGAGCTAAAGAGCAAAGAGCCCCGCCGACTGTACTGGGGCTTCTTCTCTGGTCGAGGAAGAGTGAAATCTGCTGGGAAGTGGAAGGAGAGCACCTGGGTGCTATGTGACTATTACTTGCCCTATGCTCTGGGCGGTGGCTACATACTCTCCTGGGACTTGGTACACTATTTGAGCCTCAGCAAAGACTACTTAGCCCAATGGCAAAATGAGGATGTTTCTCTGGGGACTTGGCTGGCTCCTGTGGATGTGAAGCGGGTCCATGACCCCCGTTTTGACACAGAGTACAAGTCCAGAGGCTGCAATAACAAATACATTGTCACTCACAAGCAGAGCATTGAGGATATGTTGGAGAAACACCAGACATTGGCCAAGGAAAACAAACTCTGCAAAGAGGAGGTCAAGCTAAGGTTATCCTATATCTATGACTGGGCAGTACCACCATCCCAATGCTGCCAGCGGAAGGATGGCATACCGTGACAGTTTCTGGGTAGCTGTTGGCCAGAGAAGGGAAACTGCACACATTAATTCCCTTTATTCTGGCGTTTTGGCTGTAAACTCAGTGGTATCATTTTGTTACCCGATTATCTTACCCCAGTGTTCTTTGGTTACTCCTGCCCTGGTGTTTGACACGTGTTTTAAAAGGTCTCGATGTGAGAGATATAGGAGAAATGTGTGTACATAGCATATGTATGAATTTTTCTTAGCGACTAAAGACGACTGTTAATATCAGTTTACCGTAGAATATCTCCCAGCAGGCTGACTGCTTCTAATTCGAGATACTCGGGTCCTTCACATCTCTTAGTTAAAGGGAAAAGCATGGCTGCTGTCTTGTCAAAGGGAAAAAGAGATATTTCAATTTGGAAGATTAAATGAAGAAAAGGGAATACAACTATGTTGGTACTTAGTTATCCTTGAAAACTGGATGCATATCAAAACCTTTGCCATATCGGACGAAAACTTTGACATAAATGCTCAGATTTTGTGTTAAACAGAAATTTAGCTTTCCAAACAAAAGAAAAAAATCCTGTATGTCTTGTAGAATATATATATATATATATATATATATATATATATATATATATATATATATATATATATATATATATATATATATATATATATATAGATAGATATATATATATATATATATATATATATATATATATATATATATATATATATATATATATAGATAGATATATATATATATATGTCATATGAGAAAAAGCTCTAATTTACTTACCTGTGGCTTCTAAAGCCCCACCAAGCCTTGCAGGTCCCTTGGTTTCCTCATGTTGCGCTCTGTTGATTAGTTTTAGCCCTCCGCATGATTGCCCATTGTGAACAACTGCGCATGCACTGTCCAGGCCATGCAAGTCCTTGCTCACACTCCCCTGGCTGGGAGCATTCTGCATATGCACAGAATGCCCCTGGCCACACAGCGTGTGCGGCCGGGACTGGTCATGCACAGTAGCTTCTGACTGGTCCATTCAGTGAACCTTTGGAGGGGCTCAGCTGACCAACAGAGCGCGATGGAAGGAAACCGAGGGATGTGTAAGGTTTCATGGGGGTAAGTAAATTAGAACTTCTCCTCCCATGATGAGTACCACCTAATAGTGGACCTGAACTCATAAAAATGTAAAAGTACTTTAACCGTAAATCTTGGTTAGTGGCAGCTGTACCTTGGTCTCTTTACCATCTGCAGTTTCGGGCAGTGCTACATTTCTACCTGCCCTGTAATGATGTCATGTCATCATCTAGCCAGTATACCAGTGCGGAGTCCAGAACTGGGTAATTTGGGGGAGGTTTATGCAGCCTACATAATCCTTTGTCCACCTGCACTTATAAGCCAAATATTTTTTTTTTTTTTTTTTTTTTATATCATTAGTCACAAGGGAGTCACAAGCAATAAAACTACATATGCAGGATTAGGACGCATTCACACTCGGGCGATTAGCATGTGTTTTACAGCTAATCACCGAATTGTCTGTGATTGCTAGTGCAATAAAAAGTATGCAGCAGTGGTCTCACTGCCGCGGATGGCCAGCGATTCACGATTATCGGCAAACACGGTTCTCACAATTTGAGTGGTCGCAATTACAATGTTAAGGAAATAAGATGGTTTGGGCAATTTTTTTCCCTATGCAAGGAAGTGGGGGAGGATGAACAAGGTGAAAAAGTATTGTCCGAGATATCAGATTGCCAAGGATGTGGCTGCAGACATGTGGGGATACCTGTAGATATACTGGATTGGGCTCTATTCACAATAAGCAGTGCGGTAAAAAAAAATTTGGAAGTAAAATACCTCATGTAGTATTTTACACCTTTTTTATCCACCAATTCACAAAACTTTTCCCCCATGAGGCAGAAGTTCGGTAGTTTACCAAACATGCCTCAATTCAGCCCTGGTCAGTAAGGCCTGGTGCACACTGGAGGAGTTTTTCTGAGCGTTTTGAGTTTTTAAATCTGCTGCTAATGTTATCCTATGTGTCTGTGCACACTGGAGCAATGAGGTTTTGTAAAAAAAAACATAGCATTACATTAAGAAGAGCTTTTGAAACCTCTAAAAGCTCTTCCCAATGTAATGCTATGGTTTTTTTTTTTTTACAAAACCTCATTGCTCCAGTGTGCACAGACACATAGGATAACATTAGCAGCAGATTTAAAAATTCAAAACGCTCAGAAAAACTCCTCTGGTGTGCACCAGGCCTAATGCTGAACGAACTTTTAATTGATGAAAGAACGACCTAAGTAAAGTTAGTTTTAGAATGTGTGTGTAACGATCTGATCGTTAGAACGAACGTTACATCACGTAAAGCAACTATTGCGCTTGTGCATAAAAATGAGAAGTTTCATGGAGAAATAGCGAAATGCGCATGTCAAGCCTAGTACGAACGACTGTTTCCAACGATGTACTACTTTTGCAAACGATTGTCGTTGGTAAAAATCCGCCAAGCTAGATCGTTCGTTTTTAACGATCTAGCTCGTCCGTCGTTAGACTTAATGATCGTTGGTTGCTTTTTTTTTTTTAAACGATCGTCGTTTGAAACGATCTGGGAACGATCGTTTCAAACGACTATAGTCGCATGTGTGTAGGCACCTCAAGTGTCACTAGCCTTCCAGCAGGGCAGCAGGCAGGGAGCTGTGTTTGTGACTACATCTTCCATTTAGATGTGCTGCAGCCACCAGGGGGAGCTCTTCTACCGCACAGAGACAGCATGGGGAGAGCAGGTTATCGGCTGCTGTGGGCTGGAGAAAATTACAGACACTTTTGGCCGGTAAATAAAGTGCGGTAAGCTTTGTGAATTTATATTTCCTAGGGTGATTAGCACACAAATCGTTAATTTACCTCACTAGTCGGGAAATGTGATTTTGTGTGCGGTAGCAGGTTTAGTGAATTGTGACTTGGGAATGTGATGAGTAGAATCAGCTGTTTTGAGCATTACCGGATGCGGTAATGCTTTGTGAATAGAGCCCATTGTCATCCAAAATGATCATAAACAATATTTTTTATTTAGGCGATACAAAGCTGTTGTGTGAATGCAGCTTAAGAGCTATTGCATCAGGACCTTTGACCTCAGGTCATAATTTCAAAATAAGTTTAAATGCACATCAGTTGCGGTTTGAGGCCACGTTCACAGTGGGATGTTGCAGACCTGCGATATATAGACTTCTAACGCAGCTTATCGCACTGCAATTATAAGCCTATGGGACGTTCACAGTGCAACGTTAGCATTGCTTTGTAATGTAGCGTTATGGTTTCCTCTAAATGCACATGTTACCAGGTACAGGAAAGCATACTTTTCATTGCCTGTATGCTTTACTGTACCTACTGTATACGACGGTAACACAGAATTAATGTGCGTTACCACTTTTTTTTTTTTCCGTTGTAATGCTGTGTTGCAACTTTAACATCACATCACAACGCAACATCCTACTGTGAACGTAGCCTGAAGGAAGTTGATCAGTTTTTGTGGCACACACATAGCTTTGTCTTCAGTTTAGGTTGTCCTCAGAAAGTGGTCTGAACTGAATGGTTTGTAAACGTTAGCCATTATGACTTGTGTACAGAGACTTTAATTTTCGCATTTGTCTTGAGTGCAGATTTTGATTGAAATCTGATGGGACCATTTAAAATGTTTGATTTGTGTTTTGCTAGGTTTCTGTTTTTCCTGATGCAGCCTATTCTGACCTCTATTCCTTTGTTGTCCTTCCCTGATTGTTTTGTTTGCGTGGTAGCCTAATTAGGATAAATGCTATTCAATTGCATATGCGATGCAATCAGCACTGTACACATACCCTTTTACTGTGAATTTTTTTTTTTTTTTATCAATAATTTGGGTACATTTTAAAGCTGTAATGTGGAGTTGCCTTTAGGCAGGCTTCCACTATTGTGCCGCATCCGTTTCCAAAGTGATCACAGCACCCGCGCTGATGCGAATTTGCATCTGAATCGCTGTAGCCAATCAAAAAACTGCAGCTGGCAGCATTTTTCTCCCTGCACATGATTTGGATGCAGAAACGCAGCCTATTGAGATCAGCAGGCTGTGTCTGCATCCAAAATCGTGTGCAGGAAAGCTCTGTAAATTGGCTTCATTGAAAACTGTACAGTTTTTTGCTGCTTGATGTTCCAGTAAAAGGAAATGCTGTACCTTTTACTGGTCAGGAAAACATTTTCACCAGGTCAACAGTATACAGCACTTTGCAGGGTTTTAAGGCACGTACACATGCCAGATTACCGCAAACGACGGGTCGTCAGACCCGCCCATGGGGCGGCTGTTCTGCCGACAATTTGCCAGTGTGTACGGTCTGTCGGCAGGCTGATGAGGCTTGTTTTGACTGATCCGCTGACCAGCCTTATCAGCCTGCCGACAGACTGTACACACAGGCAAACTGTCGGCAGAACGGCCGCCCTGCAAGCGGGTCTGACTCCCCCGTTTGTGGGAATCCGGCGTGTGTATGCGCCTTTAGCTAGCAGAATTATGCAGACATTCCTGTTTCTACTGTGGTTAGGTGGTGCTAATTAAGACTGATTAGCCACAGGGATGGGTAGAAAAAAGTGATGCCCCTACCACTGTGTGTTAATGCAGGATTCATTTCAGAAAACTTAGATATAGGAAATGTCTCATTCGATGTCCTGCAGTGTGCAGATGTTTGAAGCCATGGATCAGGCTTCAAACATGGACCAGGATCGGGTACTACTGACCAAGATCAGCTGGACTGTCAGGCAACTCCTATTGTTGAAAAGGAAATAAATATGGCAGCCTCCATATCACTCTCACCTCGGGTTCCTTTAGCACCATACATTTCCAAACAGTAGACTCAAAACATCCTTTCCTTATCTATTCCCCCACCTCTCTGTGCGCTTTCCCCTGATCACGTTATGTCTATACTGACATTCTGCTACCCCTCATAGCATCCCCTCAGGGCCTATTTCCGGAATCCACAGCATTTCCCCAAATGTGATTAGAGTAAGGGAACGCCTATTTCGTCAATAGGCCTGCTGACGTGCCATTCGGTAGGCATGCTGCAGTTTACCAGCTACAACAGTATGACACGGCTACAGTGATTCAGATGCGTACTCGCATCACTGCAAGTGCCGGCGTGCGTCCCACAAGATGGAAATCCTGTATTGTGTACCAGGTGACGTACTTGTTAGCCTTTTAAAAGGGGGTATTACTAGCAACCAACACATTCCTCTAGCTTCAGGCTCTGTTTGAAGAGAGCTGCCCCAGAGGCAATGTTGAAGTGTTCACAGTTGTGAGATTTGGAATAGTTGACAGCATCGCAGGGGAATTTAGTTGAGCCCAGAGTTAAACATGAAGTGGACCTAAAGCAAAAACAAAAATAGTGAAAATTAGATACTCACCTCAGTAGTGGGAAGCCTCTGGGTAGTCCAGAGGCTGCTCTGATTTCTCTTCCACCCCATCATTCCAACAGTGAATTTATTTAACCGTTGCTTTGAATCCATCTGCAACAGGAAGCCTTCTGCTTGTCCTTTTCTCTCTATCCTTCTACATAGAAGCTCATCCAATTTGATTGTAAATGTGACAGATTGCTGGGCAGACTGTAACCCATAATCCTCACAATCAGTCATTTCATTCATCAAGGATCATGTCTGTGTAAAGTTTTAGTTGTCAGAGAAAATGTTCTTAATATGTGCTTACTTTCCCTCCCTGTGGCCAATAGCTTTTTGTACAGCAGGCTTCCCATGCAGGATATTTTAGAGCCTGCCATCAGTATACATAGCTGCGACTTCTGCTGGCTGGAGGGAACAGGAAAGCATCCATGTTAGCAGAGCTTCCTCCAGGTGACAGGCCCAGATGATGCCATGTGCAGATGCTATGGGACTGTTGGGTTCAGGGTGCAGGGAAGACATTTATTGGGAAAGACACTTTATCAGTATGTGAACCCTTTAAAGGCTCATATGGCCTAAATGTGCTACATAGATAAGGTATTTAAGGCTGCTATCCACAACTCTTTTGTATAGTAAAATTTAGGTCATACATAAGACAATCTCAGGGGGGTAAAGTCACCCTTTGCATGTGAACAGTTACCATTGTTAAGGTGTACATATTCTTTCATCACTAAGAGACTCGCATATAATGAAGATGCAATAGCATGTCATAGTATACAGTAGAATCTCAATATAGTAAACCTCTGGCTATAGTAAACTCAGGTCCTGACAAATGCACCTGTATAAATATACAACGTATGACCAATTCTGATAGAGTACATTTCTGATATAGTAAACTACTTGGCCAGGTCCCATGAAGTTTACTATAAAGGGATTCTACTGTATCACTATCTTACCAATTTTCCTTTGCGGTAACATTGGGAGCAGATGCTTATTTTAATTTGTATCCAAGGAAACAACTGTGCAGCTTCACCGATCTCATGTTTTACATGTTCATAGTTATGTAATTTATTTTGTGCAGCTACTCATTGTACCTCAGATGTATTTATTTCAAGCCATGATTCATTGTATAACACTATGGGCTCTATTCATAAAAAAGTTGTTGCGAGAAAACTCCTGGAGGGAAAATACCGCAGCGGTATTTCACACTTCTTGGTGGTCATTCAAAGAAATCTTGAAAGCTGCGATGCAAGAGCGGAGATCTCCCGCTGAAAGCTGGCGGTAAGCTGTCGGAAGGCATGCGGAAACACTTCAGCCGGCAGAGTCCCTCCGTGCACTGCTCTCTCTGGGAGGTCTGTCCCATTCACTTGTATGTAATCCGCAAAATCAGAGGAAGCGGTATTTCCCGTCCACATACCGCTTCCTCTAATCTTTATGAATGGCCATTTTGTTACTTTTTTCTAGATACATCTAGAAAAACACTGGAGAAGGCGGAAATTTCTCGCTCTGCTGGGGGATTGTAGATTTTCATGCGGGAACAGCTTTTATGAATGCCCACTTTGCTAAATGGACGGGAAAATCCGCTGTTTTGAGCGGAAAACTTGCGGTAAGGTTTTATGAATAGAGCCCATTGGGAATGTTTTATACAGACAACAAATAAATAAAGCTGGTGAAGCAGTTATGGAACTCAACAGACTTAAGAGTTTTTGTCAATTGTTACAGTATTTGTATCAAAACATGATTAAGGGCTAGATCACACTGGGCACTTTACCGCGATCTACCGCGATTTGCGCTTGTGATTCCTTTTTAATAGAATGAAAATCACAATGTGATTGTCACCAAAGCGCTGCAAACGCTGCAGCGAGAATGTTTCCATAGGGATACATTTATTTCATTTATTGTATTTATAAAGCGCCAACATATTACGCAGCGCTGTGGGATACATTAGCAGCGGCGCTTTCCTGATCGCCGGCAATCAGCAAAGGACTGCAAGAGCACCAAGTGTAAACCAGTCCTAAGACCTGGTCACAATCCATTTTAGTGTGGCCTAATTTATAGAAGACTTTATACTAATACGGTATTTTGTTGGCCCTGTAAAATACGGTGTGTTTATTGTCCACACTATTAGGGCACTGTAAAGCTGTATACACATGCTCTATGAAATGCGACCAAGGTGGTCAATAATGACTAGAACTAATTACCGGTATACCTGTGCATAAACAAATGTATATAACACAAATTCTGGTCCTCAGAACGTTCCATAAATCTCTTAAAATACTTAAGAGCTGATAAATAAATTGAATGTGTCCTCCACAACCACACCAAATCAGAAAGGGGCTTACCGAATCAAGACCTGACTGAGTTGTAGTTCTCCTGTTCCTTTGGCATCACAGCACATTTGTAATAGTTGCAGGAGAGGCTGTTGTCATCACTAAGCCTCCCACTAAGGTACAAGTGTATTTTTCTGCACTTGTAGTTTTCTCCTGCCTACCCTTCACCACTGGCCGTGGGAAAGGCTTTGCTGTACAGCCTCCTTATATCCCAATACACTTTGTACATTTCCCCTTCAACAGGAAAGACAACCTCAGCAACCTCGGGCTTAGATCAGAAATTGGGATTGAAACACCCAACCAACTGTCCAGTGACAGCCACCTTAGCCCTGAACCAAATTGGAAATGGACACCCTGTGTGTGTGGGGAGGTGCGCATAGGCTTACCGCGCCTCTCGTGGCCCAGTGTCCATCTCCGTTCAGCTGTTCACAGGCCCGGTCGGCGCAGGCGCATCATGCGCTTGGGAGTACACGCACACGCCCTACATCACCCCCCAACGACTATATTTACATTACAGCATGTATTTACGCATAGCAGCGTTTATTTTTGTGCTGCTTCATAAAACAGCCCGCCCTTGCCAGTGACGCCCCTCGTAGCTGCTCTCCTGCTCTGCGGAATAAATGCTGCTTTTTTAAATTTATTTTTCCATTTAAACCATGAACAAAAAACAGGTTCGGCAAAGCTAGGTTCCGCCCCCACTCTCATTCACTGGCATTTTTTAGCGAAAAGTGCTGAAATTGAATCGTATGTTTATTTAGCGGAGGCTATCTGGGACAGCAGTGGGTGGATATCCTGATGACACTGGCGGGGGGCAGAGGCAGGCAGAGACGTTGACGAATACAGTGCAGCGGCAGAAAATCGGGCATGCGCAGTGATGATGCGGTTGATGACGTAATGACCAACGCTCCAGCATGTGATGACGTTTTCCTTCAGCGTGCTGAGCAGGTTTCCGCCGGCACTGTCATTACACCGGCACGCACAGCCACCAGGTACAGAAGTGGACATACTGTGCATGCGTGCTCAGTATGTTCGGATCAGGTGACTGCGGGAGTGCGCGCGTACTCCCGTGGGCATAATGCGCCTGTGCCATCCTGGGCCTGTGAACGTGGCCGATAACATCTAAACGGAGATGGACGCCAGGCCACAGGAGGTGTGGTAAGCCTATATGCCCCTCCCCACACACACAGGATGTCCATTTCCGATTTGGTTTAGGGCTAAGGTATCCTGAAGCTGCATCACAGTAAAGTAAAAATGTTCTCCACCTTGAGATCAGAGACTCTGCCCTTATTTTTTTTTTTTTTTTTTGCAGCAAGAGGTTCTGCATGAGCTACACATGCGGCAGATTAAGCAGCAGAAATTTCTGCATTTAGTGTAGTGATTGGATGATTGATCAAGCTAGGTGCTTCTTTCACAACTCCCTTGCAAGCATTACTTTGCTTCTCTACCCCGCCTTCCTCCTTTTGTTCTTTCCCATGTATGCACAGTACCTGGGTGTATTTAGGAATCTGGTTGGAAAATCCAGGGTTTCCAAAGCAGGTGCATAAAGGTGGCCACTAATGATCCAATCTTTTTCATCCAGTCTTACCATTTCTATGTAATATAAGGCAACTGCCTAAATTATCCATTCAATATATTCTCAATAAACCCTTATACTACATAGATTTGGTAACATTGGATGAAAAAGATTGGATCAAACGTGGTTACCTTAAGAGGTCATGGGTTGCCTAGATCTGTTCCCAATATCACAGAAAAGGAATCTACTCACAAACCCCAACATTCATCTTCTTTCCCCAACCCCTGTTAATCTCAACCTTGGCTTGTGAGCAGGTGCTCCAGTGCGGGTGAAGTATTTGTTGTAGGAGATCTTTCTCCACCATCGAGAGAGAGTACACTAACACCACTTTGGCCCCCAGCAGTCTGGTTATTAAAAATGAGAAGCTGATGATTTGTTAGAGCTGCTGTTTATCTGCCAATAAACATCAAAGAAGGGGGTTTGCTAGCCTGCAGTTGGATAGTTAATTAATCCTCTTCGGCTCCAGACAGTTTTGAAGCATTTGTGACACCTGAAAGTGTCAGCTGAAGCTCGCTTAGGACCAGGAGTCAGGCCTGGAACCCACTACAAATCACAATCTCTAGCATTTTTAACCTCTTAAGGCCCACGGACTTAAACCCTCCCCAAAGACCAGGCCATTTTTAACAAAATAGGCCACTGCAGCTTTAAGGTCTCGCTGCAGGGCCATACAACTCAGCACACAAGTGACTCCTCCCCCCCCCTTTTCTGCCCACCAACAGAGCTTTCTGTTGGTGGGCTGTGATCCCTGCTGGGGATGTGTATTTATTTTTATGTACATTTTTTTGTTTTTCAGTAAAAATGCCTATTTCTTTATGTATTTTTTATACTCCCTGCCCTCCCCCAGCCAGCCCTATGACAGCCTATCACTTCTGAGGCTCTAGAGCGGACAGCCGTGTCACACGGCTGTCCCCCGTACAGCGCTGCCGTAGATCGCAGCACTGTACTGTGTTAATAGATGGCGGTTTTGCCATCTAATAGTCTCCGAGCGGCGATCGCCGCTGGGAGACTGATAGCGGAGCTCCGTCATCCAAGCAGAGATGCACGTGCATCGGCGCACGCAATCTCCTGCAAAACATGCCCCGCAGACTTTACGCAGGAGTTAGTCGGTCCTGGGGCTGGTGCCGCGGTCACGTGAGGCGGTCGCCTAGTGGTTAATGAGCATTTTTTGGTGACTTTAAAAAGTGTAAGCTTTTTGCCAGTGATTGTGCAGCGATTTTAATTCTGATTGGTCCTTTCAATGTATCATAATTTTATTTACAGTTTGCATTAATTTAAAATCGCACTCAAATCGCTATGTGTATCGATTCATGAGCGATTATGCCAGCGTTTATATACTTTACATTTGCACTACTTACTTTACACTTTGCAGAAACGCAAACAGTAGCGCCACCAAAATGTTGCATGTTCTGCGATAGCGATTTTGCTAGTCGCAATCGCTCCAGTGGAATTTGGCCCATCCATTAACATTAACTGAGCATTTAGGGAAATCGCTAGCATTTTGAAACGCTCCCTAAAGGCTCAAAAAAATTGCTCTAGTGGGTTCTAGCCCTCACAGTGAGAGAGGGCTCTCTGGGACAGGAGGAATGCACAGTGATGGTTTTTCCATCTTTGCAACCATTAGGGGGAACTGTCACATATCCAGTTAGCAATGTGGGTGTCTTTTGAGCGGCTTAAAGTAAGAAATAAAAGTATTTATGCTTACCTCTATGTTCTGTAGGCTCTTCTGACCCCTTCTGGACACTTTTTTTTTTTTTTTTTCATCTGGCCATCCCTCTATCTTGCAACTGAATGCCCCATTTAGAACTCCGGTTGCACGCCCTCTCTTTACTTGCTGATGCACGTCTGTGTTGCAGCTTTTGCCAGAAACATCCTGTCCTGGGCATGCAAAGTTCTGATTCTTTCCAAATTGTGCATGCACAGATGTTTACTAAATCAGCTGTTTTCTCCATTACCGAATGCGGTAATACATAGTGATTTGAGTCCATTGTATTGCTGCCCAGTTGTTTCATATCGCTTACTGGTTTACCACTAATGAAAGCTGTTGGCCTGAACAATACACCCTCTTAAGCGCTTTCGGACGGCGGTGATTGAAATTTTTTTTTAATCAAGACAAAGTTAAGTATACATAAACAAATACAGTGGAGGTAACCGGTACAAATATAATCACGTGCATGTAATGAAGCTGGAAATAACAAATAGCATCAGAAATTGCGAATGGCTCCATTCACACAAACAACAGGAAGTGGTCTAAATGTACTCTTTTTAAGCAAATAGGTCTAAGCCAAACTAGTAGATATCGGTTTACTAAAGTTACTGACCCCTTATTTATATGGAAAAAGTGGCTTCCAATCCCGAAATTCCGGTCTTTCACCAAATCTATAGCAACCATTTTGTAAGTATCCAGCCACCTGCCCCAAATCTTACTGAATACACTAGCTTCTCCATTTTAAGGTATTCATTTACCTGTTTCACCCATTTGAGTGGAAGTTTCATTGTCTAACATTTTAAAATCTAGCCTGAAAGAGACCTTTATGTGAAGGAGTGAAGTCTCCTTATGATCTGATAAATCGACAGTACTGTATCTAAATACACGTAGAAAAGTCATCTGGAAACTCAATTTGGAAAATTCCTGATGGGGCAAAGACAACTTTACACCAGTATCTATGAAGCTTGGGACAATTCCATAACATGTTCTAAATCTCCACCATCTCATTTGCATCTAGAACAGATAGCGTCTTCCTATAAGCCCATCTTAAAAAGTCTTAAAGGGGGTAAATGTGCCCTATGGAAAAGTGAGTTGGGAGATGTATTCACTGAAACAAATGGAATCGCCTGCAGTGCCTTTGTCCAATCATACCGCATTAAACCATTGTTTATATTGAACTCTGGTAGTGATGTATTCCCCCATATAGGAGTAAAGGATGTATATCCTGTTTAGAGATGGCCAGAATCTCCCGTGAAAGTTTGGTTTGCGTGAACTTTCGCGAACCGCAATAGACTTCAATGGGGAGGCGAACTTTGAAAACTAGAAAAATTTATGCTGGCCACAAAAGTGATGGAAAAGATGTTTCAAGGGGTCTAACACCTGGAGGGGGGCATGGCGGAGTGGGATAGACGGCAAAAGTCCTGGGGAAAAATCTGTATTGGACGCAAAGAAGCGTTTTAAGGGCAGAAATCACATTGAATGCTAAATTGCAGGCCTAAAGTGCTTTAAAACACCTTGCATGTGTATATATCAATCAGGGAGTGTAATTAGAGTACTGCTTCACACTGACACACCAAACTCATTGAGTAACGCACCGCAAACAGCTGTTTGCGTTGTGACGGCCATTCTGGACTGGTGCACACCATGGCGAGATTGCTCTTCCTCACTCAGTGATGTCAGGTAATGTCTGACTGCGTTATCAACTTTCGATGGTTCTTTCTCTACCATTGTTAAAGCTTACATCTACTTTTTTAAATACTTGTTCTGCTTGCTGTTCAGTAGCTGCATCGAGAATCTTTTATGGAGGGCAAGTCTGCCATTGCAAGAGACCACAGGTAATGGCCGGGGAATCCTGGTTCGATTCCGGTCTGGAGTGGGAGCCTAAGAAACGGCTACCACCACCACACATCCAAGGAAGGCAGCAGGCACGCTGTGGGCAAAGTAGCAGGAATGGCTACCACACATCCAAGGAAGGCAGCAGGCATGGCATGCACGTCCCGAGGTAGTGACAAAAAATAACAATACAGGAGGATTTTCAAGGCCCTGCTGTATATGACACTGATAGATTGTACTACCTTTAACGAGAATCGGTTATGGAGGGCAAGTCTGCCATCCATTCAAGTGAAAGGTATGCACTGACTGCCAGGTATAATACAATGTGCAGTCAAAGATGCAGTGAAAGGTATGCAGTGACTGCAAACAGCTGTTTGTGTAGTGTCGGCCGTGCTGGACTGGTGCGCACCATGACGAGAGTGCAGGTGATGGCGGCTTTCCAGCTCATATGGTCGCCGGGCTGAGGTAGCTGAATAACAGAACAGTGACTGTCCAGCTGATCAAATTTGGTCTGTCCACAATGAAGCAACGACCTTATTATCTTTAGCGTGCCCCCCCCCCCCCACCCGAGACACTCATATAGCCGGCGGTCATTGCTTCATTGTGATACGCAAGCCCCTTCACCAAGGTTAATGATCACGAAGGGGATTGGGCACATGTACATGCCTTTTTGTTTTGTTGTTGCAGCCGCAGTGCAGCCAGAAAAATTAGGCAGGCATGTACACGCACCAGAAAAATTATAGCGGACGCTGCTAGCGGCGGCCTAAAAAATTCAGGAATGCGCCTGGAGTCCTAGACCCTGTTGGTGGTGGTGGAGAAGGCAGTCAAGCGGCCTGCGGGCAGAGGTGCTGTGTGGGGAGCGACTTAGTCTTGGGGCAGGCAGCCAGTCACAAGGCGTGCAGGCAGAGATGCTGTGTGTGGGGACTGACTTAGTCTTCTGGTGGGCCTTATTCATTTTGATAAAGGTGAGGTACTGAACACTTTTGTGACTTAGGCGACTTCTCTTCTCAGTGAAAATGCCTCCAGCTGCGCTGAAGGTCCTTTCTGACAGGACGCTTGAGGCAGGGCAAGACAGAAGTTGGATGGCAAATTGGGACAGCTCTGGCCACAGGTCAAACCTGCGCACCCAGTAGTCCAAGGGTTCATCGCTGCTCACAGTGTCTACATCCACACTTAGGGCTACTTGCTAGTCCAGGCGTTGGTGGAGGGTGGATCCAGAAGCGCTAAGGCTTTTATTGCGTTGTGCTGTGATATCACCCTTAAACGCATTGTAAAGCATAGTTGCCAGCTTGTTCTGCATGTGCTGCATCCTTTCTGCCTTCTGTTGAGTTGGTAACATGTCCGCCACTTTGTGCCTATATCGAGGGTCTAGTAGTGTGGCCACCCTGTACAGCTCATTCCCCTTGAGTTTTTTTATACGGGGGTCCCTCAACAGGCTGGACAGCATGAAAGACGCCATCTGCACAAAGTTGGATGTAGACGTACTATCCATCTCCTCTTGCTCCTCCCCCCCCTCCCCCCAGCCATGAACAATACCACGGGAACGTCGAGCAGCACAAGCCCCGTGCGACGCCTGCTGCGGTTGTTGTTCTGCCGCCGCCTCCTCCTCCAAAGAAACAGCTTCCTCATCATCCGAGTCTGACTCCTCTTCTCCACATGATTCTTCCTCCTCTTCCCCCCCCCTCTCTGCTGCCGCAGGTGACATCTGATTCTTATGAAAATTGCTCCCACAACTGTTCCTGCCGTAACTGTTCCTCTTCACGCTCCTCCACTGCTTGATCCACCACTCTACGCATGGCACGCTCCAGGAAGTAAGCGTACGGGATCAAGTCGCTGATGGTGCCTTCACTGCGACTCACCAGGTTGGTCACCTCCTTAAACGGCTGCATGAGCCTGCATGCATTTTGCATCAGTGTCCAGTTGTTGGGCCACAACATCCCCATCTCCCCAGATTGTGTCCTTTTACTGTGATTGTACAGGGTGACGGCTTTCTCCTGTTCTAGCAGGCGAGAGAACATGACCAGGGTTGAATTCCAGTGAGTCGGGCTATCACATATCAAGCGTCTCACCGGCAAGTTGTTTCTCAGCTGAATGTCCGCAAAGCGTGCCATGGCCGTGTAAGACCACCTGAAATGCCCACACAACTTCCTGGCCTGCTTCAGGACGTCCTCTAAGCCTAGGTACTTTGACACAAATCTTTGAATGACTAGATTTAGCACATGTGCCATGCAGGGTACATGTGTCAGCTTTCCCAAATTCAAAGCGGAAAGGAGATTGCTGTCGTTGTCACACACCACATTGCCGATCTCCAGCTGGTGCGGGGTCAGCCACTGATCCACCTGTTTGTTAAGAGCAGCCAGGAGAGCTGCTCCATTGTGGCAAGACATGTCTAAGATGGTGTGACACCATCGTACCTGGCATGCAGCATAGGCCCTGGGGAGATGGGGCTGTGTAGCTGGAGAGGAGATCACAGCACCAGTAGAGTTGAACAGCCACTCAGCCAAGGAGTAGGAGGACGACAGCGAAGAGGATGTAGCAGGAGAAGAGGAGGTGGCAGGAGGCTTGCCTGCAAGCCGTGGAGGTGTCACAAGTTGGTCTGCTGCACAGCCATGTACTCCCTGCTTGCCATCGTTCACCAGGTTGACCCAGTGGGCTGTGTAAGTAATGTACCTGCCCTGACCGTGCTTGGCAGACCAGGCATCCGTGGTCAGGTGGACCCTTGACCCAACGCTGTGTGCCAGAAATGACACCACTTGCCTCTCAACTTCACGGTACAGTTTGGGTATCACCTTTTTAGAGAAATAATTGCGGCCTGGTATCTTCCACTGCGGTGTCCCAATGGCCACAAATTTACGGAAGGCCTCAGTCCACCAGCTGGTATGGTAACAGCTAGCGAGCTAACAGTTCCGCCACGCCAGCTGTCAGACGCCAGGCAAGGGGGTGACTGGCAGAAATTGGCTTTTTCCGCTCAAAGATTTCCTTCATGGACACCTGGCTGCTCTGGGCAGAGGAGTAGGAGCCACTCAAGGGCAGAGGCGGAGTGGAGGAGGGTGGCTGTGAAGGTGCAAGGGAGAAAGTGGCTGAAGATGCTGCACCTGAAGGAGGAAGAAGAGAAGGAGGGTGGCTTTTCTTTTGTGTGCTGCTTTTGCTCAGGTGCTCTTCCCATTGCAGTTTGTACCTTTTTCTCCATGTGCCTTCGTAAGGCACTGTAGTGCTATAGCTTTTATGCACCATATTGTACTGATGGTGTTGTAGCAAGCCATCTTGTGTGAATCTTTTCATTCAGATCTGTATGTTGGTAAATTTGAGTCGGGTAGACTTCTTTAATACTTGTTTATCAGGAAACTAACACAAATGGGTCTATGAGTCATATGTTACTTAAAAGGCACCATTATAGGGAGTGCTTGCATATACAGAATGTACTAATCTGACCCAAGACTTAAGACTCTTTACTAATGAACTAATGGCCCCTTAGTGTATTAAGTTAGGGGACATTAGGATATTTTTTAGGCTATAATGCATGACTATGACCTTATTAATGGGTCGTAAATCTAGTACTTGTATTCTGGAGTGAATATCTAATTGTGTAGATGGGCGGATGGACATATGAAAGGGGGCCATAAATCTATCAGAAGTATGCTGACCGAAATATGGCCTAATTGGTGGACTTCCAGCCATTATCACTTGTTCCAAAGTTGCTGGCCAGCAAAAAGGGGGTTTTCTATAGGCTAACATGGGGTTCCATGTTGGTCTATGGGATGAGGAGCTATAAAACTCAGCTGCTATTTCCAGACAAGTGGAATTCTCTCAACTCATAGCTGGGCTGGCCACCTAGCTAAGTCTGACTGCGCTTCCCGTCTAAGGAACTTCTAAACTATCGTGAGGGAAGAGTTGCTCTCTAGGAAAGATACCGGAAAATTGATACTTACCTTCCGTAATTTTCCTTTCCTGGATCAAACGATGGCGGCATACCTATGGGTATTGGCTCCGCCCCCGAATCCTGATAGGACAGATCACCTATAAGTTTTCAGGAACCGCCCCCCTCCAGCCATTCTGGTGAATATCAGTCCTCGAATGGACAAGAGGGAGGGATTCGTATGCCGCCATCGTTTGATCCAGGAAAGGAAAATTACGGAAGGTAAGTATCAATTTTCCGGTTTCCTGGACCAAACATGGCGGCATACCTATGGGATATAACAAATCACGCTTGAGGGAGGGAATTCTGCCAAAAAAATTAACACTTTATTTATACTGACAAAACAGCTGTACCAAAGTCAACAGATGACAAGGAAGCAGGATCAACATGATAATGTTTTAGAAACGTATTTACAGAGGACCATCCTGCCGCTTTACAAATAGATTCTACCGATACTTTAGAAAAACAGGCCCAAGAAGCAGACATGCCCCTGGTGGAATGGGCACGAATTTCACTTGGAACAGGAAGTTTCTTCAGAATATAAGCTCTCTGAATCGCCCTAACCAGCCAAGAGGCAATAGTCCTGGAAGTCACCGATCTTCCCTTCCTAGGGCCCCTAAAGTTAATGAACAGGTGTTCTGAATCTCTGAATGAAGCTGTAGCCTCCAAATACACCCTAATAGATTGGCCTACATCTAAGGGGTGACAGACCCCATCAGACAAAAGGGTAGGAAGAGAAAGTTCCTGGTTTATATGGAACACTGAGGCCACTTTTGGTATATAATGAAGAACTGGCCTAATAATAACCCTGTCCTGGAAAAATTCCAATAGGTTGCCGGAGCAACCGAGAGCTTGGAGATCTGATACTCTCTTTCCAGATGCCATAGCGGTTAAGAAGACTGTTCTCAGCGTTAACTCTTCCAAGGATAAAGCTTGCAGAGGGAAGAAAGGTGGTGAGGACATGACCTCCAGTACCAAAGACAGATCCCATTTTGGAAAGAAAGGTTTCCTAGGAGGTCGGATCTTCAGGATTGCTTGGATAAACTGCATCACCAAAGGGTGAGTAGCCCATCGATGACTTGTTAATGCTGACAGGGCAGAAACTTGCACTTTTATTGCCGCCACACTAAGGCCTTTCTCCACTCCTGTCTGAAGAAAATCAAGGATGTGCTGGACTTCCGGATTCATGCTATCAAATCCGACTCCTAGTGCATAATCCACAAACCTTTCCCAAATACGGTAGTAGGTGGAGTTTGTGGAAGGTTTTCTTGCCTTCAGCAGGGTTTCTACTACTTGGCTGGAACAACCGATGTCTGCATACCTCTTCCTCTCAACTTCCAGGCCGCTAAATTCAGCTCTTTGACTCTCGGATGCAGGAGATTCCCCTGAGACAGAAGCTTGTGATTCGCTGGCAGCCTGATTGGATCTTCCATGCTGAGAAAGGTTGCCAGTGCAAACCACGGTCTCCGGGGCCAGAAGGGAAGGATAGCGATGATCGTGCATGACTCTCTGCACAGCCTCTGAAGGAATCTCGGAATGAGAGGAAACGGGGGAAAGGCGTATCCCAGTGTGAAATCCCATGACTGAACCAGACAGTCCACTCCTGCTGCCGAGGGATGATGAAAGCGAGAGAAGAATTTCTGGACCTTCTTGTTCTGTGGCGAAGCCCATAAATCTATCTGTGGCTGACCCCACCTCTTGGTTATCTTGACAAAGATCTTCTTGTCCAAGGACCACTCGTGGGGATCCGCAAACTCCCTGCTCAGATGGTCCGCCAAAGTATTCTGCTCCCCCGGCAAATAGGTTGCTGACAAGTCTGACAAGTTCCTTATCGCCCAGGTCATGAGATGGACAGTCTCCTGAAGGAGGGACCGACTCCTTGTCCCCCCCTGCCGCCTGATATAGGCCACTGCAGTTACATTGTCTATCTTCAGCATTACTGACTTCCCATAGACCAGGTGCTGAAAGGCCTTCAACGCCATGAATGCTGCTCTTAATTCCAGGAGATTGGAAGGTACCCCTTCCTGTACAGACCTCCATCTGTCTTGTACATGGATCCCGCTGCAATGGGCTCCCCAGCCTCTGATACTGGCATCCGTAGTAATCACTACTGGAGGATCCATCTGAATTTGACGGTAATTTCTCAAATTCTGCTCCTTGGTCCACCAGAGGAGGGACTTCTTCACCTCTAGAGGTAGGAAAAACCTCTGACTCAGGCTCCTCTTGTTCCAGTGATTTAGGAAGAAGCTCTGGAACCTCCTGAGAAACCAGTGGGCCCACTTCACCATTGGTATTACAGATGACATAGTCCCCAACAGACTTAGACAGCACCTTGCTGATAGACTTGAGACCTGTAGAATCTTCCGAACCTTGTTCTGGATCGCACATACCTTCTGGTCTGGTAAGCAAATTTGGTTCTGAACTGTCCGGAACCTTGCTCCTAGAAACACTAGGTCCTGGGAAGGCAAAAGTTGGCTCTTCTTGATGTTGACCAGCCAACCCAGATGCCGGAGTAAATTGAGTAGGATCTCTTGATGATGTAACAAGCTCTGGTAGTCCTGGTGGAGCAAAAGGATATCGTCCAGGTAGTGATAAATTCTCAATCCCTGGACCCTCAGATACGCAATCACTGGCAGAAGTATCTTGGTGAAGGTTCTCGGAGCTGTGGACAGGCCAAAGGGTAGGCACCGGAACTGGTAGCATCTCCCTTCCACTGAAAATCTGAGAAACCTCTGGAACCCTTTCCTTATGGGGATGTGCAGATAGGCATCTGATAAATCCACAGTTGACATCCAGTCCCCCACGGTTATCATAGAAGTTATTGACTGTAAGGACTCCATTTTGAAGTGCTTCACTCTTATGTGCTTGTTCAGGAACTTTAGATCGAGAACTGGCCTCCAGCCTCCTGAAGACTTTTTTACCAAGAATAATGGAGAAAAGATTCCCTCCTGACTTTCCTTGGCTGAAATGGGAACAATGGCTTCCTCCCTTAATAACGTCTGTACGAACTCCATCAGGACGAGATATCGCTCTTGGTCCTGGGGAATCCTTGTGGATGTGCACCTGAAGTGAGGAGGCCTTCTACTGAACTTCCATGCATGTCCTTCTTTTAGGGTGTTCACTACCCATGGGTCTTCGATTATTCCCACCCAAGACTTCCAGTAACGGTGTAGCCTGGCTCCCACTTGGAAATCTTGAGTGGACGTCCCATCAAAAACGCTTTTGACCTTGATGCGCATCGGACGAGGTCTTGTTTTTTAGATTCCTCGCAAAGGTGGCCTGGGTGCCCTTCCAGTTTCTGTTAAACTGCTTATTTGGCCTGTACGATCTTGATTGTTGAAATCTGTTGCCAGAAGTCCTTTTAGGCACCTGTTGCCTGAAAGGTCTCTGTTTCCGGTCTTGTGGAATCAGACCTGACTTCCCGCCTGTCACCTTCGAGATTGCATTATCCATCTGAGGGCCAAACAGGTATGCCCCATCGAAAGGAATCTTGCACCAGTTTGCTTTGGAAGCTGAATCCGCTGACCATGGTTTCAGCCAGAGAGCCCTTCTGGCCGTCACACTGTATAACATCGACCTTGCCGCAGATCTGATGACATCAATCGCTGCCTCACCCATAAAGTCTCCAGTCAACTTCAGTTCCTCTAGTGCTTTAATTATTTCCTGCTTGTCTGCACCTGACTCCAAAGCCGACTCAATATTGTCCACCCAGACACGGGTAGCCTTGGCTAAAGAGGTTAACACGACAGCTGGCTTGCATGCGGCTCCTGCCGCTAAGAAAGCTTTCTTGACATCTGTGTCAATCTTCCTATCCGATGGTTCTTTGAAGGCTATTGCATCTTCCATAGGCAGTGTAACATGCTTAGCCAATCTGATGATTGAGGCGTCTACCACTGGCGCAGAATCCAGAATCTTTGTATCCTCTTGTCTTAATGGGTACAGTTTCGAGAATCTGTTATTAAGTGATGCCTTCTGCTCCACCTTGCTCCATTCTTTCATGATCACCTCCTTAATGATCTTCATAAACGGGAAAGCTTTCGGCTGCTGCTCCAGGTGTGGATAATATCTATCCGGTTCCTGAGCCGAACTCTCCTCTTCCTGCCAGTCAATGGCTGATTTAATAGCGGACAAGAAGGCTGGAACTAGAGTAAAGTTAAAACCTCCCTGCGACCCTTCCTCCTGAGCGAGGGGGTCCTCTACTATCGGCTGAGGTACTGCGGCTGCCGCCTGCTGTGAAGGCATCATTCTTTGAAAGGTCTCTTGGACTGCCTGTTGAATAAAGTCTAGGACCTGCTGATTATCAGTGTCTCTATCTCTCCCTAATTCTGTAAAACAGGACTCACAGACCCTTTTATCAGGCATAGCCGGCTGGGTACATGACCAGCACTGGTTCTGAGTTGGCCTCTGAAAAGACTCAAGGGCATCTGACTCTGGAGAAATGTTCCAATCTTTACGGGCCCTCTTTGGGGACCTGTAGTCATAATGTCCCTTCTCTCTGTATGGAGAATAACGTCTCCGTTCAGGAGAATAACGTCTCCGTTCAGGAGACCGCCTTCTTCTAGAGTCCCTGGAACGTCTGCGCCGGGACCTCGACCTGGAGCGGTAATCCCTTCTCCTTGAGGAATCTCTGTACTGCCTTCTGCTTCTCCGGCTCCTGCTACGGGACCTGCTCCTTCGATCTCTAGAAGACTTCTTTCCTCTAGTTGATTTGTTGCGGGAACGATGGCTCCTGC